>NC_053399.1:17514244-17814244 GCF_905171765.1 Bufo bufo | reverse complement strand
AAGGGACGTGGCCAACGGTGCGCCACTTGGCACCACAATTCTATATCTGGTATGCAGTCTGGTATGTCCCTGCACCAGAAGCCTTTTTTCTCTGTTTTTAGCCATGGCAGCGTGCACCTGCGCATTGGGATGTGCTGACTAACCCCCTTTTCTTTTCAGATTTACAGCGCTGGAGATGTGGCACTAGCGAGTCGTGCACTCCTGATTAGCTTGTCTGCCCTATAGGCTGATTTTAATTAGTTTCAGTATAAAGCTGTGACCTGCTCTCACTACTTTCATTGGAAGCTGTCTGGCACAAGGAAAGGTATGGAGTGTGATAATAGAATAGGCTACAGAATTTTTGAAAGCCATGAAAACCCCTTTTGAGTTTTTATTACTATGGAAGTGAATAATATTGGGGAAAATGCAGTGTTTTACCGGTCCGGCATCTGCAGGCAGTAGATGTGATTCTTGAATACAGATCATGTCTGCACATATTAACTAGACCTCCTTCCAAACATAAGTCCGTTTCTGCAGACCGTTTATATTCTTGTACATAGGAGCAGTATTATAATTGTTATATCCTTGTACATAGTAGGCAATATTATAATAGTTATATTCTTGAACATGGGAGCAGTATTATAGTAGTTATATTCTTGTACATTAGAGCAGTATTATAGTAGTTATATTATTGTACATTGGAGCAGTATTATAGTAGTTATATTCTTGTACATAGGAGCAGTATTATAGTAGTTATATTCCTGTACATTAGAGCAGTATTATAGTAGTTATATTCTTGTACATAGGAGCAGTATTATAGTAGTTATATTCTTGTACATAGGGGCAGTATTATAGTAGTTATATTCTTGTACATTAGAGCAGTATTATAGTAGTTATATTATTGTACATTGGAGCAGTATTATAGTAGTTATATTCTTGTACATAGGAGCAGTATTATAGTAGTTATATTCTTGTACATACAGATTTAGCAGCGCTAGCGATCACTGTTTTTGCATAGCGTAACAATCGAATCGCGACTTCTCCTCTTTCACTATGAATGAAACAGTAACTGTAACAGCAATACACAACAAGGCCAGTAGATGGCAGTGTTAACCTAAAGTATGTAATGACACTACACTATGCCCAATCCTCCTCCGCAACCTTTCTCCACACATTGTGTTTATTTGTCGTGTTTATTCGTCATGGAGCACTGCTACTTGTTGCTCCATGATTAGTATACACGTCACGGTATTAAACTGTCACCATGTCTGCAGACAAATTGTAAGATTAAAGACGGATTTTGTCTCTCTTTTACTGCATAGTTCCACATTTTTTGAAAACTCTACCTTTTAATCTCTAACCAAACACTCCGCTTCTTACACACAAAACAACCTCCTCTCCTCGTGTATGCATTTGAGGATTTCCTACTGAAGATTTGCCAGGCGAAATCCCTTAAATCTAGTTGCAGCTGAAGATTCACTCCCTTTAATTAAATGTAACTAATTTATACATAGTTTATTTTTATTTTTTTTAAATGCCAATACTATTTATTTAACATTAACAAAAAAAACTGTATTATACTTAATGGGTTTCTATCACTTCGTATGACATAATTAGCTCTCAGACACTAGCGATCCGCTAGTGTCTGCTCTGGCCAACCATCCTAATATAACAGCTTTTGGGGCAGCCGTTTTGCTAAAAAAATAACTTTAATAAATATGCTAATGAGCCTCTAGGTGCTATGGGGGCGTCATTAGCACCTAGAGGCTCCGTCTACCTTCATACACAGCCACCGCCCAGCGCGTCCCTCCAGCCTGCCCATCTCCTGCTGAATGCGATCCTCCGTGTGACGCAACGGACGAATTCTCGCGCAAGCGCCGTGCGCGGCTGTATTCGGCGCATGTGCAGTGAATGTCTGACTGCTTCCCTGCTCAGACATCTCCACTGCGCCTGCGCCGATGACATCATAGTGCTCCAAGGAACAGGCGCAGTGGAGATGTCTGAGCAGGGAAGCAGTCAGACATTCACTGCGCATGCGCCGAATACAGCCGCGCACGGCGCATGCGCGAGAATTAGCATATTTATAAAAGTTATTTTTTTAGCAAAACGGCTGCCCCAAAAGCTGTTATATTAGGATGGTTGGCCAGAGCAGACACTAGCGGATCGCTAGTGTCTGAGAGCTAATTATGTCATACGAAGTGATAGAAACCCTTTAATAAATCAGTACAAAAAAACTAGTTGAAATTTTAATAAATTTAAATGTTTCTGTTGTAAGGGATCACCTTCTTTCAGGGGGTCACAATCACAGACTTCTTCGCAGATAACAGGAGTTAGTGTCCAAACTGTGCTTTTATTTTCAGTCACTTCAGCACAATACACATTAGTCCAGTTATAAGGCAATGGGTTGGCAGGGATTTCTGCACCAACATAAACACTCAAAATAAACACTTTTTTTCCTGACTCACCTTTAAACACATGGTCTCAGTCTCCACGCCTCAGCGGGTCAGCCCACCACACAAGTCCACACAGGAAAGAGAATTGGCTTCGCATAGCCTTGTGGCCCCTCATCCTCGCCAGTAATGCTGCCTGCCCGGGAAGTGACTGCAGACAGCGCCCGTCCTCAGCACCCCGCCCAGGGCCGCGGTACCAGAGACTCCCGCAGTGTAGCGGAGTAATAGTATAATCCACGGTGTCTCCGCTGGTAGTCCTATCCAGCATACAAGATATGGGTAGCATGAGTATAATCCCTTTGTCCCAAGAACTGGCCGACACAGTCTGGGAGTCAACAACCCTTTTATTGAAATGTAAACTTTTATATACAAGTCCCTATGCAAGGGGTTTCCATAATGGCATTCCAGGAGTTTCCACATGCAAGGGGTGAGGGGGGGGGGGGGGGGGGATGTGTGGCATACAACATCTGTTTGCAAAACTAGCATAGGAATGCCCTTAGTCTTGTACAGTGTAAAATTGACACATGAACCCAGTCTTTGATATACTGAAGTGGCTAGGTTTGCCACAATGCTCCCCCAGAACCACAAGCCGGCATACACAGTCTGATCCCAACGGATTGGCTTGGGGATGTCCGGAGGAGTACCCACAGATCTCTTTTCAAGTTCAGTTTGTCTGGATAGCCCGTCGGCGTTGCCATTTTGCTTCCCAGGGCGGTAGTGGATAGAAAAGTCAAAAGGCTGCAGCGCCAAGCTCCAGCGCAGAAGCCTGGCATTGTCTCCTGATACCCTGTTTCGCCATACCAGCGGGTTGTGATCTGTGAGTAAGAAAAAGGGTTGCCCGTACAAGTAGGACTGCAGGTTTTTAAGGGCCCACACCACGGCCAAACATTCTTTTTCGATGGCGGCGTAGCTTACTTCTCTGGGTAGGAGTTTTCTGCTTAGGTAAGCTACTGGCTGCTCGCCGCCATCTGCTCCGACTTGGCTCAGCACTGCTCCCAATCCAAACATGGAAGCGTCTGTGTGGACAAGGAATCGTTTAGTGGGATCAGAAGAGGTGAGTACAGGTGCGTTGATCAGGGTGGATTTCAGTTGCTGGAATGCCTTTTCACACTCTGGGGCCCAGACTACTAGCTTAGGGAGGTTTTTTACAGGTCAAATCCGTGAGAGGCTTGGCTAGAGTGCTGTAATTGGGCATAAATTTCCGGTAGTACCCGGCGGTACCCAGGAAGACTAGGACTTAGGTCTTAGTACGGGGGGTTGGCCACTTGGCTACGGTTTCTATCTTGGCGGGCTCAGGTTTCTGTTGGCCGCTCCCTACTCAGTGGCCTAGATATTGGACTTCAGCCATCCCTATATGGCATTTACTGGGATTAAGGGTTAATCCTGCCTCCCTGATCCGGTCTAGTACCTATGTGGGTCAGGTGTTCGGCCCAGGAGTGACTAAAAATGGCTATGTCATCTAAATAGGCGCAAGCGTACTCCTGGCACCCGTCCAATAACCGATCCACCATCCTCTGAAATGTAGCCGGGGCGTTTTTCATCCCGAATGGCATGACCTTAAACTGGTACAGGCCAAACGGGGTGACAAACGCCGACTTGGGGACGGCTTCCTCGGCTAAGGGAAACTGCCAGTACCCCTTACAAAGATCTATTGTAATGAGGTATTGGCCTCTGGCCATTTTATCCAGGAGCTCGTCTATCCGGGGCATAGGGTAGGCGTCAGATATGGTTTTGTCATTGAGCCTCTTGTAGTCTACGCAGAAGCGGGTTGTCCCATCCCGCTTCGGCACTAGCACTACCGGGGAGGCCCAGGGGCTGTCTGAGTGTTCTATAACACCTAACTGTAAGATTTCCTCAGTCTCCTTGAACATGTTCTCCTTTACGGACTCTGGTATGCGGTACAGGGGTTGTCTTAGCGGGGTTTGTCCGGGGGTCTCTACCCTATGGGTAGCTAGGGGTGTGTACCCGGGGCGATCAGATAACATGGCCCCTTTATCCTGAATTAACTTGTGCTTGTGCCCGTTCCTGGGGGCTCAGGCGCTCCCCCAACTGTACTTCTCCCAGGCCCTCGTTCTGGTCTCCTCTCTCTAGGAGGTCTGGGAGGGGTAAGTTATCAAAGTCCTCTGCGGCAGAGGCACAGATGGCGGCTACATTTTCCACGTGCTCGTAGTAGAGCTTCAGCATATTTACGCGGAGCATGCGTCTGCCACCCGCCCCAGCGCAGGGGCCGATCACATAGGTGGTATCACAGATCTGTTCTACCACCTTGTATGGGCCCTGCCAGGAGGCCTTCAGCTTGTCATTGTGAACTGGCCTCAGGATTAGCACCTTCTGCCCTATCTGAAAGCTGCTGTCTCTGGCTCCCTTGTCATACCATCTGCGCTGTCATTGTTGGGCTGCCTGGAGGTTAGTACGCACTGTCTGAGTAAATTCCTCCAGGCGCTCATGAAACTCTAGCACGTATGGGACGATAGGGGTACCCCTAGTGTTCACCTCCCCTTCCCAATGTTCTCGGATGAGATCTAAGGGACCCCTCACCCTTCTCCCGAACAGTAGTTCAAAGGGGGAGAACCCGGTGGACTCTTGGGGAACCTCCCTATATGCAAAGAGCAAATGAGGTAAGAACCTTTCCCAGTCCTTTCTGGTGTCTACAAACGTACGGATCATCTGCTTCAGAGTTCCGCTGAAACGTTCGCAGAGACCGTTGGACTGGGGGTGATAAGCCGAATTTAAGATGGGTTTAATACCGCATACCTTCCAGAGTTGGTGGGTAACCTCTGCAGTGAATTGGGTGCCCCTACCTGAAATAATCTCCCTGGAAATTCCCGTGCGGGAGAACATTCGCATCAGGGCATCCGCTATGGTCTCTGCATGAACATTGGTCAGCGCCACCGCCTCTGGATACCTGGTGGCATAGTCCACTACGGTCAAGATGTACTTCTTGCCAGAGGGACTGGGTTTAGCTAGGGGGCCTATGAGGTCTACGGCCACTCGACTAAATGGTTCCTCAATGATTGGAAGGGGTTGGAGCTTCGCTTTATAGCGATCTCCTCGCTTCCCTACTCTCTGGCAGGTATCGCAGGTTTGGCAAAATTGCCTGATATCCTTTGAGATATCTGGCCAGAAAAAGTTCTGGGTCAGCCGATGTTTAGTTAGGCTGACCACTAGATGTCCTGACAGGGGTATGTAGTGGGCAATGCGCAGTAAATCCTGCCTATATTTTTGGGGGACTATCAGCTGTTTCGTGTGCATCGGGATAGACCCAGCTACCATTTTTTCAGCGTAGCGATATAATAGGCCCTTTTCCCAGGCATATCTCTCTCTCTCTAACCCGGCCTTGCTGTTGGCTATCCTGTCTTTATACACCTGTAAGGAGGGATCTAGGGCTACCTCACTGCCAAATGCTAACGGGCATCCCAGGGGAGGGCATTGGGAGAAGGTGGTGGTTTGCTTACCTGAGCCTCTGAGTGTGTGGATGGTGCTGTGGTGCGGGACTGCTGTCTGGTGACGACTGGGTAGGCCTCTTGTACCGTGGGTTGGGGAACAAAAGCTGACGTGAGCTTCCCCAAGTCGTTGCCCAAAATAACATCTGCCAGCAAGTCTTGCATGAGCCCCACTTCCAAATCTCCTGATCCTACTCAATACCCAATTCAAATGCACCTTGGCAGTAGGTACTTTGTAGATCGCTCCCCCTGCAACTCGCAAGGCTACACACTCTCCGGTGCGGGCCTCCTTGGGGATGAGGTGGTTCCGGACCAAGGTCAAAGTGGCCCCTGAGTCCCGTAGTCCTTGCACATGTTTTCCAGCTAGGTATACACCCTGGCGATGACCTTGTCTATTGTTGAAAGCTGCTTGGATGGGGTTGGCCTCATGTAGTACCCCCAGTTCTTCTACAGAGGTGGCTGAAGTGTGTTGGGCTTTAGCTTCACCCTGTTAGCATTGTACGGTCGCCCGAACCCCTGGAGGTTGGCCCTGATTGGACCAGGTTTGTCGGTTTCGGTTTCGTGGGCATTCCCATTGCACATGGCCAAACTGGTTGCAGGTGTGGCATCGTATACTAGGCGGGGGTGGGTATCTCAGTGGGTATCGGTTAGGGGCTCCCCCTGGTCATGACCACAGTTCAGGAACACATCGGAGCCCATCATGCACCTTCAGACCGTGTTCACACCATAGTTAGCGTAGTGGTAGGACCCTTGCCATGCTGAGAGACCGTGACGTGGTGCATGATGGGCTCCGATATGTTCCTGACAGAAATATATTGGCAAAAGTCTCAGCTTTTAATATCTGCTTGTATGACTAGCCAGTATAGTCAGTGGCAGATCCGTTTGGTGCATTTTTTCTGTGATTTATATGTATTCTGTGAATGTAACCTAATTTTTTTTTTATGTGAATGGGCAGGGGAGGGCATGTGACGTGTGGAACCAATGAAAACATACCTCCTGGTATAAAAGTATCAGCCAGAAAAGAAAATGGCAGTCCTATTTGATTGGGAAGCAGAGATGCTGCTCTTTTTTCTTTTTTTTTTTTTTTTTTAATTGACCCTGGGTGTTCTGGAGCGTACCCCTGACCTCCTGTCATACTGCCCATTAACCCTTTCAACCCCTTTCTTCCATCACTGCTCTAACTCTGAAGCGGTGATGGAGAAAGGGGGCAGTGACATGTTTAGTATATTATTTTTTTATTTTAATCAATTATAAATGTGCGGCTATAGGAAGAAATTAGATTTTTAATTTTTTTTTGACCCAGACCCACTTGGTTCTTGAAGATCCAGTGGGTCTGATGCCTATATAATACACTGCAGTACACTATGTAGTGTACTGCAGTGTATTGTGGCTTTACACAGCCTTTAGCAGGAGCATGATCAGGCTTAGCTATAACATGGAAGCCTGTGAAGGCGTCCGGTTGCCATGGTAACCATCGGGATGCTACCACAACAGCGCAGCGGCCCGATGTGGGAGGGAGGTAGCTCCCTCTCTGTTACCCCATCAAACATCGTGCCGCAGCTGACACTCTGCTAACCGCTCGACAATCCTGAAACAGATCGGGGCGGGAGGGGGGCATAAGGTGGATCAGCAGCGCTGCCGCCGGCCATCCTTAAATTAGGGAGGCACAATGAGGGCTGGAGCCTACATGGGGGGGATATTATATATAAACACATTTTAGAAGGTTCTGATCTCCACAGTCACGGACTGTGGGGATCAGAACCTTTCAGCCGGCTTTAGGATCGTGGATTGGCTAGCATTAGGATCGTGTACAGACCAGCCAATCAGATCGATCGCTGGCCCGGGATCGCCCTGATTGGTCCCGGGCCGTTAAGCTGAGATCCCTGGCTGTGTGTAACAGCCGGGGTCTCAGCGCTGTCACCATGTCTGCAGACATGGTGACAGTTTAATGCCATGATGTGTATACTCGTCACGGAGCACCAAGTAGCAGTGGTCCATGACGAGTATACATGTCAAATAGCACTAAGGGGTTAATGAACACAATTCATGTTCCTTGTAAAACAGTTGTGCACTCCTACTATGATAAAGTAGGACAGTAAAACTTTTCTTTAATACAAATAATGATTTTATATATATATATATATATATATATATATTCATATTATACCTACGTATACACTATATATTGTTATATTTTACTAAATGGGCAAGCAGAGTAGGAGTGGGGAAGATGTGGAGGGATGTTTGGAGAAAGGTTGCGGAGGAGGATCGGGCATAGTGTAGTGTACAGTACAAGCAGGGATTGATACTTAGGGGCGCATTGGCCATAGACCTGACAGGGAAATTTCCTGGTGGGCCACTGTATTTTGTAATACTGGCAGTATTTTGTGATGGACTGTGGTATTTGGCTCTGTTGGGGTGGTATAATGTGCTACAATATGGTGTTGCTGGCCCTGCCTTCCATCAATTTGGACCCAACTACAAAATGGGGCCACTTTTAGTATTTTAAGTTTTCAGTCAGCTCCTATTAATACTACTGTATGAAACTGCAGATCCATGCACCATGTGGGTGAATTTTCTCACTACTCTTTTTAAGTGCTTCGGGTTAGCTAATGAAATAGGATATTGCTCTGCGTTCACACGATTCTACTGTGAAAGATAGCGCTGCTACATCTGTAGGAGCAGCAATATGGTAGTTATATTCTTATACATAGGAGGCAGTAATATAGTAGTTATATTCCTGTACATAGGAGCAGTATTATAGTAGTTATATTCTTGTACATAGGAGGCAGTAATATAGTAGTTATGTTCTTGTACATAGGAGGCAGTAATATAATAGTTATATTCTTGTACATAAGAGGCAGTATTATAGTAGTTATATTCTTGTACATAGGAGCAGTATTATAGTAGTTATATTCTTGTACATAAGAGGCAGTATTATAGTAGTTATATTCTTGTACATAGAAGCAGTATTATAGTAGTTATATTCTTGTACATAGGAGGCAGTATTATAATAGTTATATTCCTGTACATAGGAGCAGTATTATAGTAGTTATATTCTTGTACATAGGAGGTAGTATTATAGTAGTTATATTCTTGTACATAGGAGCAGTATTATAGCAGTTATATTCTTGTACATAGGAGCAGTATTATAGTAGTTATATTCCTGTACATAGGAGCAGTATTATAGTAGTTATATTCCTGTACATAGGAGGCAGTATTATAGTAGTTATATTCTTGTACATAGGAGCAGTATTATAGTAGTTATATTCTTGTACATAGGAGCAGTATTATAGTAGTTATATTCTTGTACATAGGAGCAGTATTATAGTAGTTATATTCTTTTACATAGGAGCAGTAATATAGCAGTTATATTCTTGTACATAGGAGCAGTATTATAGTAGTTATATTCTTGTACATAGGAGGCAGTATTATAGTTGTTATATTCTTGTACATAGGAGCAGTATTATAGTAGTTATATTCTTGTACATAGGAGGCAGTATTATAGTAGTTATATTCTTGTACATAGGAGCAGTATTATAGTAGTTATTTTCCTGCCCATTATAAATTAGTCATTTTATCCAGTGCATATAGCAGGTCAATGGAAATAATCAGCTCTAGTTGATATTTATATAGTTCTCAGTGTTCATAAAATGTCGCTATCATGGTAATTGCATTTTTTATATAAAACTTGCTGTGAAGTCAAATTTTAAAGATGTCCGAAAAATTTGCCTGTATTTTACCACTATACTGGTGTCTACTGACTTGTAATTCCACCAATATGACTTCCGCAGCATTCATGGACAGGTCACAATCTCACTGGTGTTTCACTGTTCTGATTGATATTTCCTATAGGGAATGTCTCCAAAGAGGCAAATTCATTAAAGAAATGTATAACTTTTTGGTGCATCTAGTGCTGCAGTTTGCTCAGCACAGAGTGTTTCAGGAGGAGTGTGCTGATTTTGTGGGGGCAGTAAGTGGTCCTCTGATATTATGGGATAAGTGAGGACAGGATGGCATCAGATGTGTTCTAGTTTGCGGAGGGGAGTCAGGTGGAAAGTCACATCATGAGCGTTATAGTGTGTAAGGTTTCGAGTGTGTATTTTAGATGATGACACTCACAGAATGAGATGTACATGGTGTAAGATGCAGGGTCTCACAATAAAGACTTAATTTTATAAAAATTTTATTGCACTTAAATTACAGCTTAATTTGTATAATAAATTACATTTTTATTATAATTTACAGACATCGTATAATTAACAATCAACAATTTTATCACTTTATAATCGGCTTTAGTCACATAGCACCAAACTGACCACCATCTGACAACATTTTGCAGTGCTAATCAACATCCACAATAGTTTGAGCTCTGTTGGGGGTAGTTGTTGCAGTTGTCTCAGACAGTTACCCTTGGTACATAGGGTAGAATGACATTCAGCAGGGCTGTCGGCTACCTACATTAGATGCAATTCAGTGCACAACTGCTGGTAATCTCACTTAGTTTGGCCGCTTTTACATAGTGTTTGGTCAGTGTTTGATCAGTGATTTGCATCGATGATTCAGAGTCAAAACCAGGTGCAGGTCAAAATCACAGAACAAGAGCAAATCCTTGCATTACACCTTATGTCTGTGGAGGTTCCACTCCTGGATTTGGCTCACAATCATTCAACAAAGGTATAGGTATAAATATATTGTAGATAAGGGTTCATAGAGGTCAAGGGGAGTATAGTAGCAATCGACAGGGGCACCCCTTGCTGGTTCCTGTTCATCACACAGCACCCCCCAATTAAAAGCCTATTTACCCCTATTTCCATCCCTTGTAGGAAAATAGGAGTGATTGTCCCTTAGTCAGAGTCAGACGAAGGGACCAAGTTGATATAAAGCACCCACTTTCCATATGCCCCATAGCTGTGGACACTACATAAAGGAAGAGGCAGGACAGATACAATGTAACTACCGATATTTACAAAACAGAATTAAGATGATTGCAGTGACCTGTGACCTCTGGAGAGGGGGGGGGCACTCCTCTATGGTATCTGGGGAAATGGCAATCATTGTCCCCTCATCTACTTATTGTAACTGAGAAGGTGAAGTCCATTATCCAAGCCATCTGTGACCAGACGTTCATGAGCAGCCGTAATACGACAGCGCAGCCTCATTAACCCTAGTGTAATCCCAGTATTCTCATTGTTTCTAATATCCGTATAGAGACTAACTCCCATCAGACTGGGGATAATCGTATTGCAATCTGGCCAACTTCTGTAGTAGGAAGCCAAAATCAGACATCAGAAAATGATAGGTAGATGTAGATGTACGTGCAATGTGATCTATAGACTGCATACAGATATATGATTAATTTATATATATTATAATGTGATATTACTTCGGACCATCTCGTGGTTCTTTAGAAGCGCTTGCCTTGTTTTCTTGCAGGTTTAACTGCACCTCTTATATGATTGGCTTTCCTCATTCACTTAAATGTTCTGTTCATTGGCTTCTTAAATGGATATTATTCCTATTCTCAGCCATTCGTGACAGCAGTCGGAATATCCTTCCTCTGATTTGCTTCATATCTCATACTCTAGTCACATCCAAAGCTGCGTTCAAATTTTTGAATCTTTTCACTAGCATGCACAGCTGCAGCAGATCATTATGGGACAAGTATATCATATCAGACATAGCTATAGGGGATGCAGAAGCAGGAGAAGCACCTAAGTCCTGATGCCTGAGTAGACCCAAAGGCTTCTTTGCCACATTACAAGACACCAGTATTAACCACCTCCCGACCGCCTAACGCACGGATGCGTCCGGAAGGTGGTTGATTCATTCCTCCTGGACGCATCCGTGCGTCATCTCGCGAGACGCGAGATTTCGGGTATTGCCGGCCCGCGCATGCGCATCGCGGGCCGGCAAAAGTTAAAGAACAATTTCGTCACCAGCCTGCCAGCAACGATCATTGGCTGGCAGGCTGGCGATTTTCAAAAAATCCAATCACAAGCCATATAACAGATCATATTAGTAAATATGATCTGTTATATGGCTTGTCTGCTCCTGTGCTGGTCCTTTTCGTCGGTTGGATCCAGCACAGGAGCAGACTGAACTGTGAGTACACCAAACACTACACCTTAGCCCCAGATCACCCCCCTGCACCCCAATTAACCCTTTGATCACCCCTTTGATCGCCCCTGTCAATCACTAGTGAAAGGAAAAAAAGTGATCAGTGTAAACTGTCACTTTTTTTTTTCCACTAGTATTGGCTGTTAGGTTTTAGGGATAGTTTAGGCCCCTTGGTTAGGTAGTTAGCGTCAGTTAGCGCCCAGCCCACTGCACCGCAGTCACTTTTATTCGCTGATTAGCGTATCGCTAATCAGCATTTGTACTTTTATAGTATCTGTAAGTGATCAAAACTGATCACTGTCAGATCTATACTTGTATTAGTGTCACCTTAGCTCGCCCTCCACCCAAAACGCAGTGTTTGCCCGATCAGGCCTGATCGGTCGCCCACACGTGCGTTCACCCACGCCCGCCCCGCCGCAGTGACAAAAAATTTTTTGTTTTTTGATCACTGCACATTCACTGTACACGCACTGCGGCGATAAAAAAATCAGTTTTGATATTTTTTATCAACCGCAGCGGCCTCCGGTACTTCGCTAGCCTCCCCTTTGTAAGACAGGTTTGCTTTTTTTCTTGGGTAGTCTCAGGGAATACCCCTAAATTTAGTAGTCCAAAATGTCAAACAGGGGGTATTCTTCTGAAGAGGCCTACAGGATTCTGACCCAGTCGGATGAGGAGTGGGAACCCTCATCTGACGAATCTAGCGGGTCAGAATATGAACCTGTGGAAAGCAGTGGCTCTCTGACCCAAAGTTCGGACGAGGAGGCTGAGGTCCCTGATAGCACCAGGCGTACCCGGCCCCGTGTCGCTAGACCACAGGTTACGCAGGATCCGCTTCAAGAGCAGCAGAGTGGGGCTGTCGCTGCCGGATCACGTGGTGAGGCATACACCAGCAGCGCAGCCCTTCCTGGACCTAGTACCAGCACTGCCGTACAACATGGTGAAGTAGCGAGCACCAGAAGGGCAGTTGAAGCTGGTACGGTGGCACGTGCAGTAGTTACCCCGTCGCAGCCACCGCACAGACAGGCCCGTAGAGCCCCTAGAGTCCCTGAGGTGCTGGCAAACCCTGATTGGCAGTCACCAACTTCAGCCGCACCTGTAGTTCCCCCTTTCACCGCCCAGTCTGGAGTTCGGGTTGAGACGGCTCAAATCGGTTCGGCCCTGGGATTTTTTGAGCTGTTCTTGACTGCGGAGCTCTTGGACTTAGTCGTGGCAGAGACAAACCGGTATGCCACACAATTTATAACCGCAAACCCGGGAAGCTTTTATGCCCAGCCTTTCCGGTGGAAACCAGTCCAAGTTTCCGAAATTAAAATTTTTCTGGGCCTTCTCCTCAACATGGGTCTAACTAAAAAGCATGAATTGCGGTCATATTGGTCCACGAACCCAATTCATCACATGCCCATGTTCTCTGCTGCTATGTCCAGGACACGATTTGAGACCATCCTCCGTTTTCTGCATTTTAGCGACAACACCACCTCCCGTCCCAGAGGCCACCCAGCTTTTGACCGGCTCCACAAAATTCGGCCCCTCATAGACCATTTCAACCAGAAATTTGCAGATTTGTATACCCCCGAGCAAAACATCTGCATAGACGAGTCCCTAATACATTTTACCGGGCGCCTTGGCTTCAAACAATACATCCCAAGCAAGCGTGCCCGGTATGGGGTCAAATTGTATAAGCTCTGTGAAAGGGCCACAGGCTATACCCACAAATTTCGTGTCTATGAGGGAAAAGATCAGACCCTGGAGCCGGTCGGTTGCCCTGACTACCTGGGGAGCAGTGGGAAGACAGTCTGGGACTTGGTGTCACCCTTATTCGGCAAGGGGTACCATCTTTATGTGGACAATTTCTACACAAGTGTGGCCCTCTTTAGGCATTTGTTTCTAGAACGGATTTGCGCCTGTGGCACCGTGCGACCTAGTCGCCGGGGCTTCCCCCAACGGCTTGTTACCACCCGTCTTGCAAGGGGGGAGAGGGCTGCCTTGTGTAATGAAGAACTGCTCGCGGTGAAATGGAGAGACAAGCGTGACGTTTACATGCTCTCCTCCATTCACGCAGACACGACAATCCAAATTGAGCGAGCAACCCGTGTCATTGAAAAGCCCCTCTCAGTCCACGACTATAATTTGCTCATGGGAGGGGTGGACTTCAATGACCAGATGTTGTCTCCGTATTTAGTTTCCCGCAGAACCAGACGCTGGTATAAGAAGGTGTCTGTATATTTGATTCAATTGGCGCTGTATAATAGTTTTGTTCTCTACAGTAAGGCTGGGAGAACACGATCCTTCCTCAAATTCCAGGAAGAGATCATCGAGAACCTCCTGTATCCAGAAGGTTCCGTGGCCCCATCCACCAGTGTAGTTAGCCGTCTACACGAGCGACATTTCCCCAATGTCGTTGCTGGTACCTCAATCCAACCGTCACCCCGAAAAAGATGTCGTGTCTGTAGCAGGAGTGGAATAAGGCGTGACACCCGCTATTTCTGTCCTGACTGCCCTGACCACCCTGCCCTATGCTTAGGAGAGTGTTTCCGGAAGTACCACACACAGGTACACCTAGCATAGGGATCACATCTCACCAGGACAGGCACACAGGGCTATTAGGGCCCATTCACTCACAGCTGCTGCAAACGTCTCCTTTCACATGGGACAAAGTGCATAACGTACTTCGCCACATCTTTGGGCGATTTGCGCTTTGCACATTGACCCATGGGGAAGGAGAGGTTTGTTCTATAAAGGTAAAAAAAAAAACAAAAAAAAAAAAAAACACCAGTAAGCAAAAAGGTTAATGTTCAGTTCAAAAAGTTAAAGTTTCTATGTTCTCTTCCAAAGTTAATAAAATTATTGTGTTGCGGCCTGGTTTTTTCTCTTTTTTTTTTTTTTTTTTACCTTCCAGGTGGACCAACCGATCGACTAGCTGCAGCACTGATGTGCATTCGGACAGAAGCATTGCGCTGCTGTCAGATTACACGCAAGTCGGTGTATGCGGCGCTGCAAGACGAGATTTCTCCTCTGCAGTAAAAGATACGTTTGCCGAGGCATATGAGCTGAGGAGGTGGCGGTGTTCATATACTTTGGCAAACACTTTGTATATATAAAAAAAAAAATCCCGGCAATGATTTATTCATCCACATCGATTGATGTGAATGGAGAAATCGGGTTTGCCAGGGCATACGAGCTAAGTGGGCATGGATGTTGGGCGGAGCTCCTATGTCCTGGCAGACGCCTTTCCCCTCCTTTTTCTTTTTTTGGCAGAGATTTTTTCATCCACATTGATCGATGCGAATGAAGAAATCTGTGCTGTTCATTTTTTTCTTTCAGCCCAGCGGCTGAACGGAAAAAAAAAATCTCATTACCTGTATGCTCAATATAAGGAGAATAGCAGAAACTCCTAATGCTGGGCATACATGTAATGATTGCGGAGACCCTCAAATGCCAGGGCAGTACAAACACCCCACAAATAACACCATTTTGGAAAGAAGACACCCCAAGGTATTCGCTGAGGGGCATATTGAGTCCATGAAAGATTGAAATTTTTGTCCCAAGTTAGCGGAAAGGGAGACTTTGTGAGAACAAAATCCAAAAAATCAATTTCCGCTAACTTGTGCCAAAATTTTTTTTTTTCAATGAACTCGCCATGCCCCTCATTGAATACCTTGGGGTGTCTTCTTTCCAAAATGGGGTCACATGTGGGGTATTTATACTGCCCTGGCATTTTAGGGGCCCCAAAGCGTGAGAAGAAGTCTGGTATCCAAATGTCTAAAAATGCCCTCCTAAAAGGAATTTGGGCCCCTTTGCCCACCTAGGCTGCAAAAAAGTGTCACACATATGGTATCTCCGTATTCAGCAGAAGTTGGGGAATATGTTTTGGGGTGTCATTTTACATATACACATGCTGGGTGAGATAAATATCTTGGTCAAATGCCAACTTTGTATAAAAAAAATGGGAAAAGTTGTCTTTTGCCAAGATATTTCTCTCACCCAGCATGGGTATATGTAAAATGACACCCCAAAACACATTCCCCACCTTCTCCTGAGTACGGAGATACCAGATGTGTGACACTTTTTTGCAGCCTAGGTGGGCAAAGGGGCCCACATTCCAAAGAGCACCTTTCAGATTTCACAGGTCATTTACCTACTTACCAGACATTAGGGCCCCTGGAAAATGCCAGGGCAGTATAACTACCCCACAAGTGACCCCATTTTGGAAAGAAGACACCCCAAGGTATTCCGTGAGGGGCATGGCAAGTTCCTAGAATTTTTTATTTTTTGTCACAAGTTAGTGGAAAATGATGATTTTTTTTTTTTTTTTTTTTTTCATACAAAGTCTCCTATTCCACTAACTTGTGACAAAAAAAAAAAAATTCCATGAACTCACTATGCCCATCAGCGAATACCTTGGGGTCTCTTCTTTCCAAAATGGGGTCACTTGTGGGGTAGTTATACTGCCCTGGCATTCTAGGGGCCCAAATGTGTGGTAAGGAGTTTGAAATCAAATTCTGTAAAAAATGACGAGTGAAATCCGAAAGGTGCTCTTTGGAATATGGGCCCCTTTGCCCACCTAGGCTGCAAAAAAGTGTCACACATCTGGTATCTCCGTACTCAGGAGAAGGTGGGGAATGTGTTTTGGGGTGTCATTTTATATATACCCATGCTGGGTGAGAGAAATATCTTGGCAAAAGACAACTTTTCCCATTTTTTTATACAAAGTTGTCATTTGACCAAGATATTTATCTCACCCAGCATGGGTATATGTAAAATGACACCCCAAAACACATTCCTCAACTTCTCCTGAGTACGGGGATACCAGATGTGTGACACTTTTTTGCAGCCTAGGTGGGCAAAGGGGCCCATATTCCAAAGAGCACCTTTCGGATTTCACAGGTCATTTTTCACTGAATTTGATTTCAAACTCCTTACCACACATTTGGGCCCCTAGAATGCCAGGGCAGTATAACTACCCCACAAGTGACCCCATTTTGGAAAGAAGAGACCCCAAGGTATTCGCTGATGGGCATAGTGAGTTCATGGAAGTTTTTATTTTTTGTCACAAGTTAGTGGAATATGAGACTTTGTATGAAAAAAAAAAAAAAAAAAAAAATCATCATTTTCCACTAACTTGTGACAAAAAATAAAAAATTCTAGGAACTCGCCATGCCCCTCACGGAATACCTTGGGGTGTCTTCTTTCCAAAATGGGGTCACTTGTGGGGTAGTTATACTGCCCTGGCATTCTAGGGGCCCAAATGTGTGGTAAGGAGTTTGAAATCAAATTCAGTAAAAAATGACGAGTGAAATCCGAAAGGTGCTCTTTGGAATATGGGCCCCTTTGCCCACCTAGGCTGCAAAAAAGTGTCACACATCTGGTATCTCCGTACTCAGGAGAAGGTGGGGAATGTGTTTTGGGGTGTCATTTTATATATACCCATGCTGGGTGAGAGAAATATCTTGGCAAAAGACAACTTTTCCCATTTTTTTATACAAAGTTGTCATTTGACCAAGATATTTATCTCACCCAGCATGGGTATATGTAAAATGACACCCCAAAACACATTCCTCAACTTCTCCTGAGTACGGGGATACCAGATGTGTGACACTTTTTTGCAGCCTAGGTGGGCAAAGGGGCCCATATTCCAAAGAGCACCTTTCGGATTTCACAGGTCATTTTTCACTGAATTTGATTTCAAAC
The DNA here is from genome assembly GCF_905171765.1 of Bufo bufo. Classification (NCBI taxonomy): domain Eukaryota; kingdom Metazoa; phylum Chordata; class Amphibia; order Anura; family Bufonidae; genus Bufo; species Bufo bufo. The sequence goes on along the minus strand of NC_053399.1, from coordinate 17,796,564 downwards.
TCCTTACCACACATTTGGGCCCCTAGAATGCCAGGGCAGTATAACTACCCCACAAGTGACCCCATTTTGGAAAGAAGAGACCCCAAGGTATTCGCTGATGGGCATAGTGAGTTCATGGAAGTTTTTATTTTTTGTCACAAGTTAGTGGAATATGAGACTTTGTATGAAAAAAAAAAAAAAAAAAAAAATCATCATTTTCCACTAACTTGTGACAAAAAATAAAAAATTCTAGGAACTCGCCATGCCCCTCACGGAATACCTTGGGGTGTCTTCTTTCCAAAATGGGGTCACTTGTGGGGTAGTTATACTGCCCTGGCATTCTAGGGGCCCAAATGTGTGGTAAGGAGTTTGAAATCAAATTCAGTAAAAAATGACGAGTGAAATCCGAAAGGTGCTCTTTGGAATATGGGCCCCTTTGCCCACCTAGGCTGCAAAAAAGTGTCACACATCTGGTATCTCCGTACTCAGGAGAAGGTGGGGAATGTGTTTTGGGGTGTCATTTTATATATACCCATGCTGGGTGAGAGAAATATCTTGGCAAAAGACAACTTTTCCCATTTTTTTATACAAAGTTGTCATTTGACCAAGATATTTATCTCACCCAGCATGGGTATATGTAAAATGACACCCCAAAACACATTCCTCAACTTCTCCTGAGTACGGGGATACCAGATGTGTGACACTTTTTTGCAGCCTAGGTGGGCAAAGGGGCCCATATTCCAAAGAGCACCTTTCGGATTTCACAGGTCATTTTTCACTGAATTTGATTTCAAACTCCTTACCACACATTTGGGCCCCTAGAATGCCAGGGCAGTATAACTACCCCACAAGTGACCCCATTTTGGAAAGAAGAGACCCCAAGGTATTCGCTGATGGGCATAGTGAGTTCATAGAACTTTTTATTTTTTGTCACAAGTTAGTGGAATATGAGACTTTGTAAGAAAAAAAAAAAAAAAAAAAAAATCATCATTTTCCGCTAACTTGTGACAAAAAATAAAAAGTTCTATGAACTCACTATGCCCATCAGCGAATACCTTAGGGTGTGTACTTTCCGAAATGGGGTCATTTGTGGGGTGTTTGTACTGTCTGGCCATTGTAGAACCTCAGGAAACATGACAGGTGCTCAGAAAGTCAGAGCTGCTTCAAAAAGCGGAAATTCACATTTTTGTACCATAGTTTGTAAACGCTATAACTTTTACCCAAACCATTTTTTTTCTACCCAAACATTTTTTTTTTATCAAAGACATGTAGAACTATAAATTTAGAGCAAAATTTCTATATGGATGTCGTTTTTTTTGCAAAATTTTACAACTGAAAGTGAAAAATGTCATTTTTTTGCAAAAAAATCGTTAAATTTCGATTAATAACAAAAAAAGTAAAAATGTCAGCAGCAATGAAATACCACCAAATGAAAGCTCTATTAGTGAGAAGAAAAGGAGGTAAAATTCATTTGGGTGGTAAGTTGCATGACCGAGCAATAAACGGTGAAAGTAGTGTAGGTCAGAAGTGTAAAAAGTGGCCTGGTCTTTCAGGGTGTTTAAGCACTGGGGGCTGAGGTGGTTAAAAATGACATGTGGGGTGGGGACCCTGGTACTGATTTGTATTAGGTCCCAGGAGCTTACCTTTTAGGTCAGGCTGTTATATCTGGGACCTGGAGTGAACCCTATATCTCCAGCAATGCAGTACAATACATAGACACTGAACCAGAAGGGGACTACTTTGGGGTATGAACCTGAATTGCTAGATCTAGCAGAATTATGAATGCAGCTCTGGATGTGCCTAGAACAGGAATGCTTAACCAGCTGTTGTAAAACTACAACTCCCACCATGCCCTGCTGTAGGCTGATAGCTGTAGTCTGTTGAGACATGCTGGGAGTTGTAGTTTTGCAACAGCTGGCAGGCCGCAGGTTGGGCATCCCTGGCCTAGAATATAAGACACAATGGGACTTAAAAAAATGAGTTCATAATATGCAAAGCAAAGATTAATAATACTCACTTTCCAAAATGCAAAGTGGGACTCATCATGGAAGAAGTTGTGTTCATAGTGACACAGGAGCAGGGGACGAATCCCTGCATAAGAAGACTAATTACCAATAGTTAAAAACTGGGCGACTACCATCCTTAAAATGCTCATCTATCCCAGGAGCAGGACATATGGCAGCAGAGGGGAGGATACAGTAACAGGAAAACTTACAAGAAGGCAAGAACAACACCAAGCATTGCTACAAAGACATTCCCTTTAAGGGAGATACCTTACATCCCCTGATACTCAGAGTACATGTATCCTAGCTCAGTAGAACTGCTCAGAAAATCCTTGTTCCTATAACATGGAAAGTAAGGGGTGGTACATTCATCGGGGCCTTGTCCGGGCTCATCATTTTCTGGGTAGTCGGCTGGGGTCGCGTTATATTTCTGCTGCCATACTTGATATATCCTGCAAGACGATGGTAAAAAGTTTACTCAACTGTTGCAAATATTACATGCGAGCTTCAAAGACCAGTCTAATGAATATCCAGCTTACGCATCAATCAATGAAAATCTCTGCAACTTTCTAATATACTGTGTTTCAAGTCATCACCATCTCTGCTTGCTGGCAGTGAGTGGAGAGTGAGATGAGGTCCCTTAGCAATGGTGGATCATAATAGGAGGGGTGTGGGTTGCCCAATGTGACCAAAGATATGATGCACATCAAAGTTTTCTTCTTCTTCTTTTTTTTTTTTTGCTGCAGAAGGACCTGCACGTAGTCATGTGACCTCAGCAGGTCCTCAAGTCCAGAGGAGAGGGCACCAAGAAGGCAGAGGAGAAAAGTGTTAGTTGCATGTGGTAAGTGTTCAGGTTTAGGGGTCTGCATATAGGAGGTTTGGGATCTAAATTTATTTAGAGGCCTGTGTCTCTATGTAGAGGGTTTAGGGGTCAGTATTTGGTGGTTTGGTTGGGGGATGTTGTGGGGTCTGTATTTTCTAAGGGGGGTCTGGGATTCTGGGAGTCATTATATATGAAGTCTGCATTTCCTTTAGGGGTTTGGGTCTGTATTTAGAGTGTCTGGTTTGATGTGGGTTTAGGAGGGTCTGTATTTATTTAGGGGGTCTGTTTTGAGGACTTACTTGTTTAGGGGATCTGGGGGGGGGTCTGTATTTAAGAGCAGCTCAAGGACTATGGTCACTGAGCATTGACTGCTCTGATACACTGTAACAAACTACAACTGTATGAGCAGGACTATAGTACGAGATGTGTATTGTGTTCAGTAGCTATCAAATGGTCAACATTTCCAGTATCCAACTTGTCACAGCCTCTGCCCTGTATCTGTCCCTGGGAAAGCTGGGTGACAACTAATATGGCCGTCACTACATCTTTAAGGGAACTTACTTGTCAATGAAGCAGTGATGCAGCAGGAACATGGGGTCGTTGGCGGAGATGGGGACCTGAGCCATCGTTCCCCCCAAATAAAAGTGAACCGTGTTGTGCATATTGCGCTCCAGTGTTGTCCCATCCGATGGTCTCAGGAAACCTAAAAAATGGATCGAACCGGCAGAGAGTGAGCAATCTCATGTAGGGTAAGCCGTGCGCGTCACGTTATTTAGGTTATATATAGGGGGTCCGGTGATACATGGGCCGAGGGGGTCAAATGGGTCCAAAGGCATGCCCCAGGAAATTGAGATCAGCGCCGCTGTTTGACATGAAGATAAACAGGACACTGCTCTCATATCCTGGCAACTTATGGTAACAGATGATGACCTACCTTCTAAAGTGTTCCGGAAGCTCCTCTGTGCACTAGCATTGTAGGGGAATCTATCGAAGTCTGTCCATTTCAGGGTGTCCTCTACATCCTGGAAGGTGGGGAGACTTTTAAACTGGGGATCTGAACCCGGCTTCCTGTGGAGTCTCTCCATCTGGCACTGGTCCCCAGCAGTTTGGCAATAGGCATCAGGATAATTGAACCCGCTGCAAATAGACTGAAGTGGAGGGATACAGTATTAGCCTTTCCATGAAGTGGGGGGAGGGTGGGGAACAGAACACTAAAATGGGGATGGGGGGGGACTACCGTAAGGCTACTTTCACACTAGCGTTAATATTTTCCATATTGGGATCTGTCATAGGGTCTCAATACCGGAAAAAAAAAACGCTACAGTTTTGTCCCCTTTCATTGTCAATGGGGACAAAACGTAACTGAACACAACTGAATGCTCCAAAATGCATTCCGTTCCGTCTGGTTGTCTTCTCATACCGGAGAGCAAACCGCAGCATACTGCAGTTTGCTTTCTGTCCTGGGATGCGGTGCAAGACGGATTCGTCATGACCCACAATGCAAGTCAATGGGGACGGATCAGTTTTCTCTGACACAATAAAAAACGGATCCGTCCCCCATTGACTTTCAATGGAGTTCAGGACGGATCCGTCTTGGCTATGTTAAAGATAATACAACCGAACCCTGCCGGATCCAGCAAAAACGCTAGTGTGAAAGTAGTCTAAACCTAAATTCAACATATAAATTGTATTAACATTTATTTAATTTTTTTCTTATACTGATTTTGGTCTGTCTTATACTCCAATCACATCCAAAGCTGCCTGCAAGTTACTGGATCTCTCCATTCACAACTACAGAGGCAGCAGACCATTATGGAACAAGTATATTATATCAGAAAGGAGCAGAAAACAGCTATAGAATGTGCACAGGGGGTCTTGTTACATGAGGGGCCACTCAGCCAAGTATGACGATGGGGGTCCTACGTACATAAAACAGCTCTATTGTAAACTTGAGTTTAACATGTACATTATATGGAGTTTTGCAAATGCTTTGCTTTGAATAAGCTTCATCTTCGTCATGTCTTCTACTCCAATCACATCCAAAGCTGCCTGCAAATTACTGAATCTTTCCAGTAGATAATTAAGGCATAAGTACATTACGTAAGACTGGAGCATATAGTGGCTATAGAGAGTGTAGGAGAAAAGCCCGGGTCATGGCTGTGGGGCCCCTCCGCCACATAAGAAAACCCCAGTATGGGCATGAGGGTCCTATACAGAACAGCTCTCCCATAAACTTCAGTAAAACGTAAACATTGTATTGAGTTTTGCAAATAGATTGCTTATTTATCTTGTACTAAGTTTGATCTGCTTCATGACATACTCTAGTCACATCTAAAGCTGCAAGCACATTACTGAATCTCTCCATTCACATACAGAGCTGCAGCAGATCATTATGGGACAAGTGTAAGCTATATGAGGGGCAGATCTAGGAGTAGCACTCGTGTCTTGATGCCTGCAGAGACCCTAAGACCCCTCGGCCTCATAAAAAGACCCTAATATTATAAACGGTGCACAGTAGAAATGAATTTTACATGAAGGCTCAGGAGTTACATCTCTTCTGTCAACATTATCTGGGGTACGGTGTGAACCCCCACATCACCCACAATGCAATACAGCAGAGTATTATCTACAACACCTAGACACTGAACCAGCAGGGGGTGCTGCAGTGAAGTATACATTTGAATTGCTTGCAGAACTGTGAATGCAGCTCTGGAGGCATCCGGAGACAAGATGGCAATAAGATTACTACTCACTTTCCAAAATGCGAAGTGGGAGTCATTGTCCAGGAAGCCTTGTGCATTGCTTGCGCCAAGAAATTCATTGGTGCAGATGGAGCAGTTCTTTTCTCCTCTCCAGTCATAGTAAGGAATGGCGAAATCTTCATCACCCGTCAGGCGCTGAATTTCCCCCTCTATGAACACGAGACCCAAACGATGCCAGCCGAGGAAGGCCGGACCCTTATGGGCGTAGTTTCTGCTAAAATCAAATGTGCTGTTGAGTAGAATGGGCTTCATGGAGTAATAATGGATCCAGGCAAAGACATCGTAAATGGTGGCGTCCACGAAGCGGTACGTGTCCCGGAGGTGTCTGTCCCCCGTGGACAGGATGACAAAATCTGCACTTTTTGTGGTTTTGGCCAACGCTAAGTAACTAAAAAACCTCTTCCTTTCCAAAAACGAGAGCTGGCGGATCTCTCTCCGAACCACACATTTTTTTTCGCGATCGCACTTGTCGCCGTAGTATCCATATTTACACCGGCCGCAGTTGAAGCCACTGTAGTTTCCGAAGCATTCACAAGTTCTGTCGTAGTAAAAACGTGGCCAGTCCAATCGGTCATCGTAAAACTGGCGAGCTCGGCTGGCGTCCAGGGGCGTAAAAACCACACCTTCTCTGCACTGGCCACGTCCAGATCGTGATCCACAGGGGCTGCGATCCTTCCACGGTGGGCAGCAAGTCTTTGACCGAAGAGCTGACCTTGTCGTACATAACCTCGGGAACTGACAGTAGACCGCGCTCAGGAAGAGCGCGAAAAATGTACACAGCGTAAACATGGCCTCCAGAGCTAACAACCGCCCCCTGATAGAGAAGAAGAAAAATTATCAGAATATTACACCTACTACATACATTACACCAAAGATGTTACAATCATAAGTTACTACACAAAGCTTTATTTTTCTCCTTAGGAGGCAGCATTACAGTAGTTATATTCTTAACCAAATTTATTTTTATTCAAAGAATAAAGTTCATCTTACAATCACATACCATCATAGTATTGATGAAAAGGTATTAATACAAACCTTCTATGGAAGTGACAATTATTACATATCAGTGCAACATATGGTGTCTAAGATGAAGCCAAAAATGTAACAGACAATAAAAGTATAAAACAAAGGAGAGGAAAAGAGGGGTAGGGAGGGGACGGGGGGGGGGGGGGATGCTAAGAGTTTTTCGAACTCCGTTAAGTAAACTTTCTATAAGTTTTCCAAGGTGACCAGATTTTAAGAAAGCGGGAACGTGTGTAGGATTCCCAATGGGCCAGCTCTTCAAATCTATAGATCTGATCTACCTTGTCTCTCCACATCGAAACAGTAGGAGAATCAGTCTCTTTCCATAGCAGCGGAATCAGCAGTCTCGCCGCCGTGATAAGTAGGGAGATCAGATCTACATGCTTCTATATTTGACCAGAAAGCTTTGATCCTCTCACAGTGCCACCAAATGTGTGACAGGGAGCCTGTATCCTTTTTACACCTCCAACACTCACTTGGAATGTCTGCATTCAGCCTATGCAGGAACTCCGGGGATTTGTACCATCTTGTAAGCAGCTTATATGAGTTCTCTTGTATCCTAATACAACGGCTAAAGCCGTGGGAGTGTGAAAGGACAAAAGCCTTTTCCGGTTCTGAAAGGCGGATGGACAGTTCCCTTTCCCACGAATTGAGGAAGTGTAGCTCAGGAGGGGAGGATGAGAGTAACTCTTTGTAAATGGTAGACAGCGGTTTGGGGATCTTACGGGTGTCTGATAGCCTTTTATCCAACCAAGAGGAAGGGCTAGAGGTATTTGGGGGTGGTAGTTTGATCAATTTAATATCCTTCTGCAGGGCAAATCCCTGGAGGAAATGGGCGCTTTTGATTTTGGGGTCATTCAAGACTAGGGTCCAGTCCAGGTTCCCATCTGGGGTCCGGATCTCACTTAAAGGAATCTCAGCTAAAAGAGGCCAAATGCCCGAAGGCTTCTTAGCTTCCGGGTGGATGTAAAACTGCAAGGAGGAGAGTGGAGTGCCTGGTATTGGGAATGTAAGCACCTTGGCTTTAAATTGCTTGGCCCATTCAACCAATAGGCTCTTCCATAGGGGTGATAAGGAGGAACTACCTGGAGAACAGGGGGATAGCCCCCAAAGGATCCGCTTCATTTTGGTGGAAAGCAGAGAGCGCTCTAGTCGCACATAGGGAGCATCATAGTAGTTATTGAGGAGGGATAGACCTCGGAATAATTGAAAGGCCGCATAGTAGGAGCGCATGTCAGGCAGAACAAAACCGCCAAACCTCTTCTCTCTGGTCAACACCGAATAGGCAATTCTTGAGGGTTTGTTTCCCCACAAAAAGAGAGAAAAAACTTGGCGAATGTCAACAAAAAATGAGTGCGGCAACTAAATAGGCAAAACCTGAAGTAGGTACAGAAATTTAGGGGCTATAAAAGTCTTGAGGTAGTTCCTCTTTCCGCACCAAGAGATGAACGGAAGTTTAATAGAATGCAAATGTTTCCTAACCGATGAGAGTAAGGGGGCATAATTAAGAGCAAACAAGTCCTTTGCTTGAGCCGGGACGTGTACTCCCAAAAATACTATGTCTTTTGTAGCCCAGTGAAAGGGGGTAGTTTTCTGAAGGGTCTCTTTCACCGAGACCGGACAGGTGATATTAAGGGCCATTGACTTACTATAATTGATTTTAAAGTTTGACACATAGCCAAACTCCTCGAAAAGAGAGAAAAGCCTAGGTAAGGATGTTTCGGGATTAGATGTCATTAATAGTAGGTCATCAGCAAATGCGGCTGTCAAGTGGGTCTGAGAATTTATGGTGAGGCCCCCAACAGCAGGATCCTGCCGGATCTTACAGAGCAAAGTCTCCATCACTATGACGAATAAGGACGGTGAAAGAGGACATCCCTGCCTCGTCCCATTAGAGATGGAAAAAGAGGGGGAGAGCGTACCATTTATTTTGAGTTTGGCAGACGGGGCCGAGTACAGAGTAAAGATCGCAGATATGAATGAGTCTGGGAAACCAAACCTCGACAGGGCCCGCGACATATAATGCCAACCAACCCTGTCGAAGGCCTTCTCTGCGTCCGTGCTCAACAAGGCCAAAGGTGTGGATGAGCTTCTAGCCCAGTCCATAAGATGAAGCAGGCGTATCGTGTTCTCGCAGCCCTGTCTGCCACGCACAAATCCTACTTGCTCGCTATCAATAAGATCCGGCAGGATCAGCTGAATACGCTGCGCTAATATTTTGGCCCACCACTTGACATCCGCATTTAGCAGAGAGATAGGGCGGTAGCTGCCACACTGGAGGGGATCTTTGTTTTCTTTGTGGATTATAGTTATGTGAGCTTCTAATGTCTAAGGGGGTAAAGATCCTCCAGACAGAAGGAAGTTACATAGTGTCTGAAAATGAGGGGTCAAAATGTCTCTGAAGGTCTTATAATATGATATGGGAAGTCCATCTGGACCTGGACTCTTACCTGACGGTATGGAGGATAGGACCTTGTCAATCTCTTCTCTTGACACAGGGGCGACTAGCTGAGAGGCCTGGAGGGGGCTAATGGAGGGGAGCTGTAGAGTTGATAGGAACTCATCTGTGGCCTGCTTAACCGAAGTGGAACCAGGGGTGGGAAGGTTATAAAGATCAGCGTAAAAAGCGCTGAAAGCTTTTGCTATGTCATGGGTCGATTTATGCTTGTTGCCTTTTGCGTCCAGAATTGCAGGGATAAATGAATCCGCATGGCGTTGCTTAGCCATGGCAGACATCAGTTTATTTCCCTTGTTCCCATGGGCATAAGCTTTAAACTTGGAGCGGAATATAAGCTTCGCAGATTTAGCATTAAACAGGTTTTTCAGTTCCGTCCTGGCCTCCACCAATTCAGCAGCCACAGCCTGAGCCTGGGTTTCCTTATGAGTCAATTCTAGACTTGCTATGCGGGACAACAGGTCGTCCACAGCCTTGGAGCGCAGTCTTTTAACATGCGAGCACAGGGCTATTAGTTCCCCTCTAACCACTGCTTTATGGGTTTCCCACAGAATGGAGGGAGAGGGAGGGGGGTCGCCCGCCGTATTAAGAGAGAAGAATTCAGACATAATCTGGGAGATTTTAGTTGCATTAGCAGGGTCAGATATTAAGGTGTCATTAAGACGCCATATTCTTTCCCTTTTAGGAAGAGCGGTCATAGACACCCGGAGAAATACTGGAGCGTGGTCAGACAGCGTGATGTTCCCAATCCTCGTATCTACCACCTGAGAAATATGGGGGGAGGATAGAAATATGTAATCCAGCCAGACTTTTTTGCATTGGAATAGAACGTGTAGTCCCGACTAGAGGGATGCATAGTGCGCCAAACATCTATAACCCGCAGTTTCTTCAGCGCAGTCTTCAGATGGCGTAGAAGTTTGTGGGATAACTCGGACCTCTGGGAGGACGAGTCAAGGTCAGGCTCCAGGGTCACATTAATGTCACCTCCTAGTATAAGCATACCCTCACTAAAAGCTGATAATTGAGCAAGAGTCCGAACGAGCCAGGGGATCTGACCTCTATTAGGGGTATATATGTTAGCCAGGGTGACAGGTGTGTCAGCGATGTGCCCTTTCACAAACAAGAAGCGACCGTCTGTATCTGCAAGTATTGCGGAGTGTTTAAAGGGCAGACGCTTGTGGCCACGCTGACACCCCTGCAAGCTGAGGCATATGAGCTGTGAAACCATTGTGGGAATACTTTTGGGGACAGTTTCGGAAGTTTTCCCGTCTTAAAATGAGTTTCTCGAAGAAATGCAATCGAAACCTCATCTTTCTGTAACAATGAGAGCACCTGAGACCGCTTACATGGCTCGTTCAGACCCTTGGCATTCAATGAGGCAACTACAATAGAGGCCATAGTAAAGACAGAGGAGGCCAGTCGGCCCAGAGCAGAAAGACATCTAGTCTGGAAAGCAACGGACGGAGCAAGAAGAAGGAGGAGGGGAAGGAGATTAAAGGGAAAGTCAAAGGAAAAATAAAAGACATAACAAATAAGACGTAGACACTATACATGTAACAAGGCATGTCTCCCCATGGACAGGGAGCTCGTGGTCCCACCCAGCATCTGATATGATGGAGATCCTTTTTCATAGCGGCGGACAGCCGGGATCTATCAGAGGGGGGCTCCTGTGGGGCCACTAGGGGGTTTAAGGAGGGGTGAGGGGGAGAGGAATTAATCAGTAACATTACCGACATAAAGGCAAACATATAACCCCAGCAAAGTTATCAGTGCTAACATTGCATCAAATCACAACCTGTATCTTGTGCAGGAAAGGTAGCGATAAAAAGGGCAAATCCCAAAGCCCATGGAAACGGGGCAGTGGGCTAAGACCCTGATCAAGGCCACAAATAGGTAACAAACAGGCAATAAACAGCTCGGACAGAGCAAACAGAGATCCTTCAGCCTGAAACTCAGAAATGTCCCAGGACAATGGACTCAGTAGTGAGTAACCATAAGAGACTTCAGCTTCTCACAGAGCAGAGTCACGTGACAGCGACTTGAGAGCGGCCTTTTCCTTGCTTCTCTGGTCTGGATGGCGAGACTTGCTGCCACGAATCCACACCCGGGGGGAGAGGCAGGGGGTCCCCTTGATCAGCCGGCATCCAAGAGGGAACTGCGATGGGTGCAATCCCAAGAGGGCCCCATATAGCTTTAAGGTCTCCCGGGGTCCGTACTGTGTACTGCCTTCCATTTTTCAAGATGGCCAAGCCGAAGGGGTAGAGCCATCGTAATGGCATGGCTGTGGCTTTAAGGGCCTCCAGGAGTGGCCTCATGATGCGCCTCTTGGCTAAGGTGGAGGGAGCCAGATCTTGAAAGAATAGGATGGGGGTCTCACCATACATGATGCGATCCGCCTCTCTTCCCGCCCTAAGCAGTGCCGCAGTATCCACGTAGCTGAGGATGCCACATACTACATCTCGCGGCGGTTCACCATGTTTCGGCTTGGGCCTCAAAGCCCTGTGAATGCGCTCAATTACAATCTGAGCTGTTCTTTCAGCACCTAGCAAGGAGGAGAAAATTTTGCATGCTGCCGAATTAAGCACATCAATCGCGATATTTTCGGGTAGACCGCGGATGCGAATATTTCGCCGCCGGCTCCGATTTTCTTGGTCTTCAATACGCAATAGTGCATCATTTAGCAAGTCTCTGTGTGTTTGCAGGGCCGCGCTCGTCTTACCCTCATGCACCAGGATGGCTTCCTGTGCGAGCTCCAGGGACTCCACTCGATTTCCAATGTGTCGCAGGTCTCCTTTTATTTCCTCCAAATCCTTCTTCAGAGGTGCAAGTGCAGACTCCAGGATATCCCTGAGGACTGCTTTGGAGAGTGAGAAGCTTTTTCGCATAGGTCTGCGATCTGATACATCGGAGGCACTTCCTGCCTCTGAACCTTCTTCTGCATCAGAGAGCTGCCGCGCCATCTTGGACACTTCAGCAGCAGGGGTCCTGGATTGTTTCTTGAGATATTTATCCATCTCAGGCTGTCCGGAGCGAGCCCCTGTCGGCTCTGGTGTCTCAGGGTGACGATCTTTACCTAGTTTCCCCATTTGCACAATGTAAGTAGCCAGTAAAAGTGGTTATAATAGCTGCCAGGGAGAGGAGCTCAGGAACAAGCAGCCATTCAGCTCCAAGGTCAGGCTCCGCCCCCCACAGTAGTTATATTCTTGTACATAGGAGCAGTATTATAGTATTATATTCTTGTACATAGGAGCAGTATTATAGTAGTTATAGTCTTGTACATAGGAGCAGTATTATAGTAGTTATATTCTTGTACATAGGAGCAGTATTATAGTAGTTATATTCTTGTACATAGGAGCAGTATTATAGTAGTTATATTCTTGTACATAGGAGCAGTATTATAGTATTATATTCTTGTACATAGGAGCAGTATTATAGTAGTTATATTCTTGTACATAGGAGCAGTATTATAGTAGTTATATTCTTGTACATAGGAGGCAGTATTATAGTAGTTATATTCTTGTACATAGGAGCAGTATTATAGTAGTTATATTCTTGTACATAGGAGCAGTATTATAGTAGTTATATTCTTGTACATAGAAGGCAGTATTATAGTAGTTATATTCTTGTACATAGGAGACAGCATTATAGTAGTTATATTCTTGTACATAAGAGCAGTATTATAGTAGTTATATTCTTGTACATAGGAGCAGTATTATAGTAGTTATATTCTTGTACACAGGAGTAGTATTATAGTAGTTATATTCTTGTACATAGAAGGCAGTATTATAGTAGTTATATTCTTGTACATAGGAGCAGTATTATAGTAGTTATATTTTTGTGCATAGGAGCAGTATTATAGTTGTTATATTCTTGTACATAGGAGGCAGTATTATAGTAGTTATATTCTTGTACATAGGAGGCAGTATTACTATAGTTATAGTCTTGTACATAGGAGGTAGTATTATAGTAGTTATATTATTATACATAGGGGCAGTATTATAGTAGTTATATTCTTGTACATAGGAACAGAATTATAGTAGTTATATTCTTGTGCATAGGAGCAGTATTATAGTAGTTATATTCTTGTACATAGGAGCAGTATTATAGTAGTTATATTCTTGTGTATTGGAGCAGTATTACAGTGGTTATATTCTTGTGCATAGGAGCAGTATTATAGTAGTTATATTCTTGTACATAGGAGCAGTATTATAGTAGTTATATTCCTGTACATAGGAGCAGTATTATAGTAGTTATATTCTTGTACATTGGAGGCAGTATTATAGTAGTTATATTCTTGTACATAGGAGCAGTATTATAGTAGTTATATTCTTGTGTATTGAAGCAGTATTACAGTGGTTATATTCTTGTGCATAGGAGCAGTATTATAGTAGTTATATTCTTGTACATAGGAGCAGTATTATAGTAGTTATATTCCTGTACATAGGAGCAGTATTATAGTAGTTATATTCTTGTACATAGAAGCAGTATTATAGTAGTTATATTCTTGTGTATTGGAGCAGTATTACAGTGGTTATATTCTTGTGCATAGGAGCAGTATTATAGTAGTTATATTCTTGTACATAGGAGCAGTATTATAGTAGTTATATTCCTGTACATAGGAGCAGTATTATAGTAGTTATATTCTTGTACATTGGAGGCAGTATTATAGTAGTTATATTCTTGTACATAGGAGCAGTATTATAGTAGTTATATTCTTGTGTATTGGAGCAGTATTACAGTGGTTATATTCTTGTGCATAGGAGCAGTATTATAGTAGTTATATTCCTGTACATAGGAGCAGTATTATAGTAGTTATATTCTTGTACATAGAAGCAGTATTATAGTAGTTATATTCTTGTGTATTGGAGCAGTATTACAGTGGTTATATTCTTGTGCATAGGAGCAGTATTATAGTAGTTATATTCTTGTACATAGGAGCAGTATTATAGTAGTTATATTCCTGTACATAGGAGCAGTATTATAGTAGTTATATTCTTGTACATTGGAGGCAGTATTATAGTAGTTATATTCTTGTACATAGGAGCAGTATTATAGTAGTTATATTCTTGTGTATTGGAGCAGTATTATAGTAGTTATATTCTTGTACATAGGAGCAGTATTATAGTAGTTATATTCCTGTACATAGGAGCAGTATTATAGTAGTTATATTCTTGTACATAGGGGCAGTATTATAGTAGTTATATTCTTGTACATAGAGGCAGTATTATAGTAGTTATATTCCTGTACATAGGAGGCAGTATTATAGTAGTTATATTCTTGTTTATAGGAGGCAGTATTATAGTAGTTATATTCTTGTACATAGAAGCAGTATTATAGTAGTTATATTCTTGTGTATTGGAGCAGTTTTATAGTAGTTATATTCTTGTACATAGGAGCAGTATTATAGTAGTTATATTCTTGTACATAGGAGCAGTATTATAGTAGTTATATTCTTGTGTATTGGAGCAGTATTACAGTGGTTATATTCTTGTACATAGATAGCATATTTCATTTCTTATATTCCTCAGTTGCCCTTTTTGGGAGGTAAAATGATCTCCTGCTTCACACTACAGTTTTTTCATAAACAGATGTGACCAGATTTCAGATCACACTTCATGCAGTTGCTCTGTCTCAGAGGTTACAGTTGCTCCTGGGTTTTGTCCAGTAGCCTCTTTACCACAGAACAGTACAGTATCACTATAAAGACCATTCCCCTGTAATTGGGCCCTTGGTAAGGGCTTGGGACCTGAGTTTCAAGGCTCCTCTCTGTTGTTATGTTCTAGATTGTCCTGTGTACAGATAACCCCATGATCCACAAGGTTCAAGGTGTCTTACCTGGTGAAGATGTCTTCGACTCTCCTGTGTCCCGCTGAGAGGATAATGAAGCTTCTCTGGCACTGTGATTTGTGACCTAGGACTGGCACCTATTTATACAGCTATAAGTTATGTCACACAGGGAAGGGCAGGTAAGTCACACATCGGGTGGCATCTACCTCAATTATTTCCTTGACATGACCTAAGACTATAAATGATTCCCTACTACAATCCAATGCTGAAATAAGTCATCTACAATGTTATTTATAGCAACGATTGATGCAGCAGGGATGTCCATAAACTGTAAGGAACTTTCTAATGAGGCATGAAAAGTCACATTTGGTGCAAGAGCTTATTCTCTATTTTACAAGAAAGTTCAGTCAGTTTTGAATGCAATTGCGTTCAGTGTTTCAGTTTTTTCTGCACGTGTGCAATCAGTTTTTATTCATTTTTCACATGTATGAAAAAAACACGGAAGGTTTAGGACCCTTTCACATGAGCAAGTTTTCCGCGCGGGTGCAATGCGTGAAATCACCCGCACTGAATCCTAAATCATTTATTTCAATGGGTCTGTGCACATGAGCCGTGTTTTTCATGCGTCATTTCTGCGTTATGTGAGAATCGCAACATGTTCTATATTCAGCGTTTTTTCACACAGTCCTGGCCCCATAGAAGTGAATGAGGCTACAGTAAAAAACACATTGCGTCTGGATGTAATGCGTTTTTCACTGATGGTTCCTAGGAGATGTCATTTGTAAATCTTCGTTTTTTTTTCCACGGGTGTAAAAAACGCATCAAAACTGATTGCACCAGCACGTAAAAAACTGAAACACTGAACGCAATTGCAGACAAAACTGACTGAATTTGCGAAATGGTGCGAGTTTTACTGAATCCATCCTGAGCCAATCCGAATCATTCACGTGAAAGAGTCTTTACAAACAACATCAGTGAAAAACGCATATTATCCGGATGCACTGCGTTTTTCACTGAAGCCCCATTCACTTCTATGGCGCCAGGGCTGCGTGAAAAATGCAGAATACAGAACGTGCGGCGATTTTCATGGAACGCAGAAATGATGTGTGAAAAGCAACGCTC
The DNA here is from genome assembly GCF_905171765.1 of Bufo bufo. Lineage (NCBI taxonomy): Eukaryota > Metazoa > Chordata > Amphibia > Anura > Bufonidae > Bufo > Bufo bufo. The sequence goes on along the minus strand of NC_053399.1, from coordinate 17,780,610 downwards.
ATGTGCACAGACCTATTGAAATGAATGGGTCAGGATTCAGTACGGTACTATGCGCACCCGTGCGGAAAACCCGTTCTTGTGAAAGAGGCCTAATCCAAGTGTATTCGTTATTTAGTATCCGCAGACAGAAGGAGGATTCATCAAGACAGACCCTTTTTTGTGTGAAGCTGCCCCATTCATCAGCTGTTTTGGCTGGTGCTGCTGCAGCAGTGGAGATGACAGGTGGAGTGCCCACTGCTGGAGAAATGTAGTATTGCATGAAAGCCATTCAAACGAATAGCCAATTAACAATTTTATTACATGACACGGAGGCTCCTATTGCTTTCTTTTTCTTTACTGACCAACCAATAGCAGCAAATAAAAAATAAAAAACAAGTAACCATGGTAACAGGAACCTCCCCCATAAGACCCCTATAATAGTCCTGCTTTGCATAGATTCCTCCTCTTTCTTTGCTGCTGACCACTCAGATAAGTATTCATTGTGGTCTTCCCATTCAGTAAGGATTTGAGTGTATTTTACTGTGTTATTGCTGGGTATATATAATATATATATTTATATATATATATATATATATATATATATATATATAGCTCTCATATATATTAGTATCTTTTGTTTCTGTTCAGGGTTGTTGTTTTCTGCCCCTCTTTTCTTTTGCCCTGCGGTCACTTCCCCCCTTTGTTTCAGGCTCGCTTCCCTATTGGGATAGTTTTCTTATATCTTATTCTACCTGTCCGTTTTTCTTAGTTCGGCCTTTTTCCTGTCTCCGGCCTCCGGTTCTTGCCCCGCTTGTTCCCGGCTACCTCCTCAGCGGTTTTTTCCACGATTTACTCCTTATCGGCGGCCGAGATCTCGCGTGATTTCGGCCGCCATCTTCCATCTCCTTCTGTCTACCTGGAGCCAGTGGCGGATCCAGAGCCTGGTCTCAGGAGGGGCACTTTCAGATTCTTTTCTGTCCGCTGCCACAAAACAATGGTGCTTATAGAACAGACTACACAGTGTATGCTATATGTGTATAACAAACATATTTCACATGAAAACTTAGTTACTTGGCTTGGCCCTTGGGGATCTCGGACACCACTAACACTTTGGTCGGGGGCTCGGTGGAGCTGATGTGTTTTATCCTAATGAGAACGATTTCATAATAAGGATTTAGAGAAAGGGCAGAGGAATAGCAGAGCAGGGAGAGGCTGGTGCTGCTACTAGGGGGCTCATACCATGGGGGAGTAATAAAGCCCACCATAATGCCCCCCCAGTAGAAATAATTCTCCTTATAATGTGACAGTGCAAAAAATACCCTCTTGTAATGCCCCCAGGTGAGCTAATGTCCCCATAGTGCCCCCATAATGTGCCAGTATAAAATACCCCTATATAGTTCCCCCAGTAAATGCCCCCATAGTGCTCCACACCCTCCTTCCTCCTAGTTCCCCCCATAATGTACCAGTATAAAATGCTCCAGTAGATGCCCTCAGTATCCCCCATAATTTGCAAGTATAAAATACCCCTTCTTAGTGCCCCCCGTAGATGACCCCATAGTACTCCTCTCCCCCCTTCCCCATAGTACCCACCATAATGTGTCCCAGTATAAAATTGTACTGTACAGAGCGCCCCATATAAAATACCCCTTCTTTGTGGCCTCAGTAGATGCCCCTATAGTGCCCCCAATCATGTGCCAGTATTAACAGCCCCCCATGTGCCAGTATTAACAGCCCCCCCATGTGCCAGTATTAATAACAGCACCCAATGTGCCAGTATTAATAACAGCCCCCCATGTGCCAGTATTAATAACAGCACCCAATGTGCCAGTATTAATTACAGCCCCCCATGTGCCAGTATTAATAGCAGCTCCCATGTGCCAGTATTAATAGCAGCTCCCATGTGCCAGTATTAATAACAGCCCCCCATGTGCCAGTATTAATAACAACCCCCCATGTGCGAGTATTAATAACAACCCCCCATGTGCCAGTATTAATAACAACCCCCCATGTGCCAGTATTAATAACAGCACCCCATGTGCCAGTATTAATTACAGCCCCCCCATGTGCCAGTATTAATAACAGCACCCCATGTGCCAGTATTAATTACAGCCCCCCCATGTGCCAGTATTAATAACAGCCCCCCATGTGCCAGTATTAACAGCCCCCCATGTGCCAGTAATAACAGCCCCCCATGTGAAAAGTATTGTATATATTAAAAAAAAAACATGCATACATGCATACACATACTTACCTCCATGTCAGCGATGCGATGCAGGCCTCTTCCTGCCTGTGTCCCGCGCTGTACGGCTCAGGCGGCGCGATGAAAAGGCGAGGCCATGGAAATGCGCCAGAGTGCAGTATGATATGCAGTCCGAGTCCGAACTCGGATCAGAAGAGGAGGCTCAATCAGAGCCTGACTTTGGTTCAGAGCAAGAGGACCCGGAACTATTGGAGATGGACCCTCCTGGGCCATCGTCCGTTCCTAATCCCCCCCATTTCCAACCCCCCCAAGGTCCCTTCTAATACTTTAGACGTTATTGTGGACCCTTCTGGAGAGCCGCTATTTGACCCAGATGCGCTCCATCACCCGAGGTCCGCAGAGTGGCTCGCATCGGACCACATTGCTCAATATTTGGAGTCACGTGTACGTCAGCCCTTAGCAAGGAGGCTAGGAATAAGTTGAGGGCTGAGTGCCCTAGGCCACTTGTTCCTAACAAGGTCTGTGACATACCGGTGGTGGATCCAAAAATGATCCAGTTTTTGGCCAAATCCAGATGGAACCCACGTAAGGGTCTTGAGTCAGCTCTAAAGGCCTGCCAGGACAAATTACTGGATGTCCTGGGGCCCCTTACTAAGATCTTTGAGTTGGCGGAAGCCGCCAGAACCCAGAACACTCAGGTAGATCTGGAGGAACTCCGGGGGTGGGCGCAGCGTGCTCTGTGTCTCACAGGCAATGCTAATACCTCTCTCTCTATTGAGAGAAGGAAGGCCATTCTGTTCAAGATAGAACCGAAGCTTTCCAATTTGGCCTTGACTGAGGCGGACAAAGATGCCCAGGGTCTCCTTTTTGGGGACTCTTTTATTAAAGATTTGTCCCGTTTTGTTGGTGCCTTCACGGCGCTGGATAAAGCCCAATCGTCAATGAGACAGGTTTTTCAGGGACGGGTCTACACCAGGGCCGGCAGTGCTACGGGCCGTCTGTCCGGCCGGTCATCTTTCCAGACCCGCGGTTCGGGTCGAGGCTCCGTGTCATTCAGATCGTCCAGCCTTCCACGTTCTTCTCCACACGTAGTGCTTCTTGACGATCCCGCGGGACCAGAGGATTCTCCAGGTCCAGATGCCCATTCGGTAACTCGACCTATCCCCCTATCTTCTTCAACTGTTTGGGTAGGGGGCAGACTCCGTCTTTTTTTCCCACGCTCGGTCATACATCACGGCCGACCTGTGGATCCTCACTACCGTACGGGGTTTTCACATAGAGTTGGTGGTGCCGCCCAGCTTTATTCCACCCCCTCATCCTATTGTCCTCCCGACCCAAAAGCAGCTCCTGTTGCACAGGGAGTTAAGGCAACTGTTTCTGAAGGGCGCGATAGAACCGGCCCCAGACCCCTCCAATTGCATTATCAGCAACATGTTTCTGGTGGCCAAAAAAGGAGGACAGATGCGTCCCGTGATCAAACTTCAGGCATTGAACGCATTTGTCCGTTATCGCCACTTCAAGATGGAGGGCATCCACCTCCTCAGGTGCATGCTCCTCCATGGAGATTGGTTAGTCAAATTAGACCTGAAGGATGCCTATTTAACAGTTCCGATTGTCGAGACTTCCAGGAACCTTTTGTGTTTCCAATGGAATATGGAGATGTGGCGTTTTACCTGCCTCCCTTTCTGCCTGTCCTCAGCTCCTTGGTGCTTCACCAAGTTACTACGGCCGGTCGTATCCTGCCTCCGCAGTCGCGGAGTTCGGCTAATCGTCTACCTAGACGATATCCTTCTCTTGGCCCAGGACCGTCCAACCTTGCTCATGCACTTATCCTGGACGATGGACTTATTGTCTCACCTCGGGTTTCTCCTCAACCTGGAGAAATCCTGCCTTACTCCTTCCCAGTCCATGGAGTTTTTAGGCTTCACAATCAATTCAACGACAGAGACCCTCAGTCTCCCGTCATCCAAGGTTTGGGCCATCCGCAAGGAGATCCGTCATACGTTGTCCCTTCCACAGGTATCCTTACTTCACCTGGCCCGCTCTCTTTCTCTATCCTGGCAGTTGTTCCAGCGCCATTACATTATCGTGCCATGCAGTTCCTCAAGATATCTCATCTTCGCGCGGGTGCATCATACACAGACCTGATCACGTTAGACGAGGAATCCAGGAACGAGCTGACGTGGTGGATACAGAACTTGGAGGTTTGGAATGGCAAAGCAATTTTCAGCCCGCATCCGGACTTCACAGTAGAATCAGACGCCAGCCTGGTGGGATGGGGTGCCTATTGCGACAAAGTGAACACCGGGGGACGTTGGTCCGAGGAAGAGTCCAGACTCCATATCAACGCCTTGGAGCTTCTTGCAGGATTCTTCGCTATTCGCAGTTTTGCAGGAGGACTGACCAGCACCTGCATCAGATTACGGATGGACAACATTTTGGCAGCACGATATGTCAACGCCATGGGCGGCACACACTGGACTGCATTGTCCCATCTGGCTCGGGATTTCTGGACCTTTTGTCTATCCAGGGAGATCACCGTGGTGGCGGAGTATCTTCCTGGCCTTCACAATACGCACGCGGACTGGAGCTCTTGTTTTCTCTCAGATTCCAGAGATTGGCGATTGGACAAGACGGTCTTCTCATCCATATCCTCCCGATGGGGTCCCTGTTGTATAGATCTATTTGCATCCCGCTTGAACACCCATCTTCCCAGATTCTTCAGTTGGCGCCCAGATCCGGACTCGGAAGCCACAGACGCCTTTCTACAGAACTGGGCTGGCAACCTCATGTATGCCTTTCCCCTATTTGCTCTGATTCCCCGAGTGCTAGCCCAAGTCCGCCAACAGGAGGCCGAACTGGTTCTGGTGGTTCCTTTTTGGACCTCCCAGTCTTGATTTCCTCAGCTGACGGAATGCCTGATCCAGTGTCCTCTCCTTCTCCCAGTGTTTCCAGACCTCTTGTTAGACCCGTCAGGTCTGCAACATCCTCTCGTCTTAGAAGAGACCCTACAACTCCTAGCCTGCAGGATTTCAGGGAACCCTGGGACGTCGCAGGTGTTTCGGAATCTACTAGATGCCTCTTGGAGGGCGCATGGGCCCCCGGCACTAGACGGGCTTATCGAGCAGCCTGGAGGTCATGGGCTGATTGATGCTTGGCTAGGCACATGGATCCCGTTTCAGCTCCTGTGACGGAGATCCTCCATTTCCTCACTTCACTTTTCGAAGATGGTAAGGCTTATCGTACCATCAATGTTTTTCGTTCAGCCATTTCTTCCTCTCATCAGGGATTCGACGGTTGCCCAGCCGGTCAACATCCTTTGGTGTGTCGTCGTCTTAAAGGCGCTCGTTTTTCCCCTCCTCCTAGGCCTCGTTTCTGGGCCACGTTGTCGGGCATATTTATATCTGCATATTAAGGTCTGACAATATTAGAACCAAAATGGAGATTCACATTACCTTTAAGAGGTCGAACTCTATGTTGGAATAAGCCAGAAAAGGTCAGGATAAGTTTAACTGGTACGGAAAGTCACTGGCATGCAATGTATATTGTTTTAAAGGTTATTGCCAACAGATGTGGTATCTTAAAGAATATAATGGGTCTCACATAAACTGTCTTAAATACCGGGATCAAGAGAGGTTATTGCTTAAGACACTGGTATGCAGCGTTATTCCATATAATCACCAGTGTGAAGTATATATTCACGTGTAATTTAATATATTTTATCGAATGATATATATAATGTTTGTATATTCATATCCAGTTATTGATAATGTATCATTATATCCATTTATATATATATTATGCCACATATGTATCAATGAGAGTATATTCTGTAGAAGCATATAAGCTGGTTTTCTACTAAGAGGACCTTCTTTTAGAGAAGAGCTCAGTTATCTTAGACGGCAATTAATTAGTCATTTGGATGGCTAAGATAGACAAACTGGATGAAACTTTCTAAGGACTATTGTATTCTTATCTGCCCCATAAATTCAAGGATTAAGGAAACTTCTAATACCGCCAGTCGGTCTGAGCAAAGTGTCAGAAAGAGTACCTCCTTGGTTAATTTAATGGGAAAGGTTAAGAAAGTCATGAGAACAGGTTAGATATGTGTGCATTTGACATTCCTGAAAATTTACATTTTATATATGAAACAGTGCCATCAAGTGTTAGATGGGCATAAGTTTCTAAGGAAGTGGAGTGGCACCCCCATCCATAACGCCCACCTATACAGGTAATAACGAACTTCAGACGAGGCTCATCCATATGCATCAGTCACTTTATTACCATCAGTTACATAGATTGACATCAGTGCGGTTGAACTCAGTTGGGATTTTTATCCCATTGTTCCACATAGTCAGTCACATAGTATGTCATCATGATATCTACTCATGGTTGTTGTAGTCTCCATCATTTAGTCATTGGGTGTATTATAGATGTGGATAACTTTGGATATTTTCATCAGATAAGCTATTTGCATTTGTGTTTTGTACACCTTTTAAACAAATTTCAATAAATATATATTTTTATTCAAGGAATTTTATATATACTCATTTCTTGTTGTTGTTGAGTTTCTAAGGAATGCCAATTAAATGACATCATCCCCATGATTAACATACGTCACACCCACCCTATCTAATTGGAAATCCCTAATCCAAGAGGGGATGGAACATAGATAAGGATTAGGATATCTGATCCAGTTTTGGGGGATAAAGAAATCATCATTCTCACACGTCAGGAACGTACCACAGGACGTCACAGATCACAGAACATCTTCACCACTTCCAGTCCTAAGAAAAGCTCGCTACACCCTAAGGAATTCTTCCAGGGACACACCCGAGACTCACAGAAAGAAACTGACAGATCTAAATCTTGGAAAGCTGGGTCCCTTCTAAAAGCTCTTTATCCCAAAGCCAGGGGTAATGTATAATTTATTTCATTTGCAGTAATTATAAATCGCTCCAATGGGCATATAGTTGAGACCCCATTATTAGTGGGTCAATAGTGTTAAAACAGTAATTTTATGGGAAATTTTAATGAACGTGCACATCATTGGAATTCCTGTAATATTTCTATCAGAGTGGGATCTCTGATTGGATTTTATTATCCGTAGTTAGGCCAACGAGCGTATTTATATGGTGTCTCTTACTGCCATATTCTTACTGCCATATTCTTTGATTGAGCATAAGGGACTTTCCACAGATTCATTTCTATAGTTTTTTTTTGTTGTTGCATTATAATGTTTTGATAACCAGTACACTAATCGGTAATATTGTATTGTACTTGGTGTAGTAAATTAAGTGAGCCTGGCGTAAGCGGTGGAGCACCATCTTGTGGTCAATTTTGATATTGTCCTTGTATTAATTTGTATGCCATTTTTACTGTATGTATTTGTAATAAATTATATTTAATATAATTAATTGCACCCTGTTTGATTAGCTGCACGAATTGACTTTAGATCTCATCAATAAAAGAGCTGGCGTTTATATGTCCGCCAATTAAATTTTTCCATTTTCAATTTTCATATTTCATAAAAATATGAAATCATAATTTTTATGATTTCATATCTTATATGAAATAAATACTTGACAACGTGGGATGTGGCCTCAGTGTTATCCTTGTTCTCTTCTTGGCCTCCTAACGCGGAACTTTCTTTGCGTCAGCTTTCGGCCAAGTTGGTCTCCTTATTCTGTTTGGTTTCTTGTAAGAGGGTCTCAGATGTCCGAGCCTTGGATCATGATGCTCGTTCCTTCACTCCGATCGGGGTCGTGTTCAATATTACACGTCGCACCAAGACCAACATTAAGTCTGTGACCTATCCCAGTTTTCCGGATACTCCAGCTCTCTGCCCAGTCGCCTGTCTGAGGGAGTATGAGCCACGCAAGGCCTCGTACCGCGAGACATCGCGCCCTCAACTTTTCCTGTCATACCGACGTCATTTTCTTCCTGTCACCAGCATCACTCTGGCTCCATGGGTTAAGTGGATTATGTCCTTGGCAGGTGTAACGAGAGGTGCTTCGGCGACATCCATGGCAGTTGCGGGGGCTAAGACATCATGAAGCTAGCTGATTGGTCTCGGGTTTCTACGTTTCGTGAGTTTTATTTTCGTCCTCCTGTTCATGTTTTTTCCTCGGTGGTAAGTCAGCTTTAAACTCGCAATAGGAGCCTCCGTGTCATGTAATAAAATTGCATGATTTTCCTAACTTATGACGTAAAGTCATGATTTTATTAAAGACACGGAGGCGAGTATTGCCCCTCCCAATTTTTGTTTCCCTCCCTAGTTTATGTGGAGTCTATACAGTCGTGGCCAAAAGTTTTGAGAATGACACAAATATTAGTTTTCACAAAGTTTGCTGCCAAACTGCTTTTAGATCTTTGTTTCAGTTGTTTCTGTGATGTAGTGAAATATAATTACACGCACTTCATACGTTTCAAAGGCTTTTATCGACAATTACATGACATTTATGCAAAGAGTCAGTATTTGCAGTGTTGGCCCTTCTTTTTCAGGACCTCTGCAATTCGACTGGGCATGCTCTCAATCAACTTCTGGGCCAATTCCTGACTGATAGCAACCCATTCTTTCATAATCACTTCTTGGAGTTTGTCAGAATTAGTGGGTTTTTGTTTGTCCACCCACCTCTTGAGGATTGACCACAAGTTCTCAATGGGATTAAGATCTGGGGAGTTTCCAGGCCAGGGACCCAAAATTTCAACGTTTTGGTCCCCGAGCCACTTAGTTATCACTTTTGCCTTATGGCACGGTGCTCCATCGTGCTGAAAAATGCATTGTTCTTCACCAAACTGTTGTTGGATTGTTGGAAGAAGTTGCTGTTGGAGGGTGTTTTGGTACCATTCTTTATTCATGGCTGTGTTTTTGGGCAAAATTGTGAGTGAGCCCACTCCCTTGGATGAGAAGCAACCCCACACATGAATGGTCTCAGGATGCTTTACTGTTGGCATGACACAGGACTGATGGTAGCGCTCACCTTTTCTTCTTCCTGACCAGCCTTTTTCCAGATGCCCCAAACAATCGGAACGAGGCTTCATCGGAAAATATGACTTTGCCCCAGTCCTCAGCAGTCCATTCACCATACTTTCTGCAGAAGATCAATCTGTCCCTGATGTTTTTTTTGGAGAGAAGTGGCTTCTTTGCTGCCCTTCTTGACACCAGGCCATCTTCCAAAAGTCTTCACCTCACTGTGCGTGCAGATGCGCTCACACCTGCTTGCTGCAATTCCTGAGCAAGCTCTGCACTGGTGGCACTCCGATCCCGCAGCTGAATCCTCTTTAGGAGACGATCCTGGCGCTTGCTGCACTTTCTTGGACGCCCTGAAGCCTTCTTAACAAGAATTGAAGTTCTTGATGATCCTATGAATTGTTGATTGAGGTGCAATCTTAGTAGCCACAATATCCTTGCCTGTGAAGCCATTTTTATGCAACGCAATGATGGCTGCACACGTTTCTTTGCAGGTCACCATGGTTAACAATGGAAGAACAATGATTTCAAGCATCACCCTCCTTTTAACATGTCAAGTCTGCCATTTTAACCCAATCAGCCTGACATAATGATCTCCAGCCTTGTGCTCGTCAACATTCTCACCTGAGTTAACAAGACGATTACTGAAATGATCTCAACAGGTCCTTTAATGACAGCAATGAAATGCAGTGGAAAGTTTTTTTGGGGATTAAGTTAATTTTCATGGCAAAGAAGGACTATGCAATTCATCTGATCACTCTTCATAACATTCTGGAGTATATGCAAATTGCTATTATAAAAACTTAAGCAGCAACTTTTCCAATTTCCAATATTTATGTAATTCTCAAAACTTTTGGCCACGACTGTAGTTGCTTCATTGTATATTGCCATGCTTGGTTACTTGAGATGCATTTCTCAAGGTTTAATGCTTGATCCATAATCCTGAGCAGTCCCGATTACCGGTTTTTCTTCTTTTTGATTTTTCTTTAGGATGAATATTTCCGGCGAGCTACGCCCGACATCTACAGTCGTTTTCGGTTATTCTCCAGTGCCGTTCTTCAGTTGGGGAGTTCATGTGCTGTTCTAGTTCAGTTCTTTGTTGGAGTTTAGTAGATAGACCTTCAGCGTTTTCAGAAGAGTGTCAACGCCAAGAAAGAGGAGGAATCTATGCAAAGCAGGACTATTATAGGGTTCTTATGGGGGAGGTTCCTGTTACCATGGTTACTTGTTTTTTATTTTTTATTTGCTGCTATTGGTTGGTCAGTAAAGAAAGAGAAAGCAATACTCGCCTCCGTGTCTTCAATAAAATCATGACTTTACGTCATAAGTTAGGAAAATCATGCAATTATGTTCACATACTGTACATGGAAGTGACTCTCCACTTAAATAACAGAAGGGGTATAACGGCTGCACGAGTGACTTATCAACCAACACTTGTCATAATAATAATAATTATTATTTATATAGCGCCACCATATTCCGCAGCGTTATACAAATTTATAGGGTTTATGTACAAAACAAAAGTAACTGTCTAATATACAACTGAAACACTAGGAGTCATACCAAGGGATCAAACATCATACAGAGGAATTCACAGAAGAGGATGATTTTTATATTTCCGGTTCATGATGATAAGTGATTAATATTATTATTATTATTATTATTATTATTATTATTATTAATAATACCATTTTAATTAGGTAAATATTATTATCATCACTTTATAAAACGTTAGATTACTACGATAAACATCAACATTATTTATAGTTTTTATTTACATTATTATTATAATAATTCGTGCTGTTAGTATTACTTTTTTATATTACTGTAATTTTTATTATTAATAATAATATCATTACCGTTAGCATTACTTAGATTTCTGCTGTTATTATTATCATTGTTGGGGAGGGGAGATTTCTGAAACCCTGGCAACCATTTTGCACAAAAATTGGCAAATTTTAGAAATTTCCAGCTGCTTTTACCACATTTGAAAAGTGAACAGGTAAGTGGGCACAGTTAGCTATGAAGGTTCCATGTGCCATTAACCCCTTAGTGACCAGCCTCCTTTGAACCTTACTGACCAAGCAATTATTTTATTGTCGCCTTCCAAGAGCAATAACTTTTTTATTTTTCCATCTCTGGAAATTTTGTTATGAGGAAACGTTATACAGGAGCTGTTCCTCGGAGCACTATGATGTCATCGGTGCAGGCGCAGTGGAGATGTCTGAGCAGGGAAGCGGTCAGACATTCACTGCGCATGCGCCGAACAGAGACGCGCACAGGGAGGACCGCATTCAGCAGGAGATGGGCGGGCTGGAGGGACGCCCTGGGCGGCGGCAGTTTATGAAGGTAGACGGAGCCTCTAGGTGCTAATGACGCCCCCATAGCACCTAGAGGCTCATTAGCATATAGATATAAGTTCTTATTTTAGCGAAACGGCTGCCCCAAAACCTATCATATTAGGATGGTTTGTTAGAGCAGACACTAGCGGATCGCTAGTGTCTGACACCTAAATATGTGATACGAAGTGATAGAAACCCTTTAATCTTACAATTTAACTGGTCAGTGAATAACTAGACTCCAACCCCATCCAAAGCTACATCCATTGTAATGTGTTGTAAAGCTAAATTGTAATGTACACACTACATTACAATACAGTGCGTCAGAGTAAATTACATGAGATAGATATATAGATAGATACAGTGAGAGATAGGCAGCTGTACAGTATGCAGTACCCTTCAGGGGGGCACGACTGGCATAGTGGAATATATTTGTATACATTGCCTGTAGCCTCTGTAGAGCAGTATAATGCTATTCCAGCGTCATTTTTATATATATATATCCTACACGCCAGTAAAATGCCTGTCCCTGGTAAAGTGATTGTCCCAAAATAACTAAACATTGAGCAGTGTCCTAGAGCAGTGAAGGAAGAAAGGGGATGTAAGGGATAATGGGCAGTATAACAGAAGGTTGGGGGGAAGCTCCAGAACATCCAGGGTCAATAATAAAAAAAAGGAGCAAAAGGAGTTCCTAAATAATAGTGCCATGTGTGGGACACTTGTGATAACATTTCTATATAGTTTCCTAAATATTACCATACAGCGCTGCCACCAGCATATACAAAATATGCACTGCAGTGCCACAAAATGCCTAATACCGCCATAGAGTGGTCAATAGAGTTGAGCGGACACCTGGATGTTCGGGTTCGGCAGGTTCGGCCGAACTTTAAAAAAACAGTTCAGGTTCGGGACCCGAACTTGACCCCGAACCCCATTGAAGTCAATGGGGACCCAATCTTTTGGCCACTAAAATGGCTCTAAAATAGGCCTGGAAAGAACTAGAGGGCTGCAGAAGGCAGCAAAATATGCTTAAGAGCATGGCAAATGCTCTGCAAACAAATGTGGATAGGGAAATGAATTATAATAACATAACATAAAAGACCTTAAAAAAAGAAAAAATTAGGAATGATCTAGGAGGAAGAGGTTGAGGAGGCGGTGAATGGGTGGATGTGGTGGTGTAGGCTCACGTGGCGGTCTTGGTGGAAGCAGCGGCGAAGGAGGACTAAGTAGCCAACACAGATGTGTGTTATTTTGCATTTTTACATGGGGACAGGCGGCTGCGTCTGTCTGTAATGACGCCTCCTGCTGTGCTAAATACACGTTCAGAGAGTACACTGGCTGCAGGGCAGGCCAGCACCTCCAAGGCATACAGGGCAAGCTCTGGCCATGTGAACAATTTGGAGACCCAGAAGTTGAACGGGGCAGAACCATCAGTCAGTACGTGTAGTCGTGTGCACAGGTACTGTTCCACCATGTTGGTCAAATGCTGCCTCCTGCTAACACGCTCCATATCAGCAGTTGGAGCCGATTGTTGCGGCGAGGTGACAAAGCTTTTCCACATGTCGGCCATGCTAACCCTGCCTTCTGAGGTGCTGGCGCTGACACAGCTGCGTTGGCGACCTCTTCCTCCTCCCCTGCCTTCGCCTTGTGCTTCTACTTGTTGCCCGGCGTCAGTCGGGAATGCTCTTAGGAGCGCCTCTACCAGCGTGCGCCTGTAGTCGCGCATCTTCCTATCACGCTCCAGTGAGGGAATTAAGGACGGCACATTGTCTTTGTAACGGGGATCCAGCAGGGTGGCCACCCAGTAGTCAGCACACGTTAAAATGTGGGCAACTCTGCAGCATGTAGTTGCTCATGTGTGCCAGGCTGCCAAGAGGTAAGGACAAGCTGTCCTCTGAGGGAGGCATATCGCCTGCGTCCTCCGTATCCCCCCAGCCACGCACCAGTGATGGGCATGAGCTGCGTTGGGTGCCACCCTGCTGTGAACATGCTCCACTGGCCATGTTGGTGAAGTACTCGAAACAGCGCAACAGGGCACACAGGTCTCGCATGGAGGCCCAGTTATTGGTGGTGAAGTGGTGCTGTTCCGCAGTGCGACTCACCCGTGCGTGCTGCAGCTGAAACTCCACTATGGCCTGCTGCTGCTTGCACAGTCTCTCCAGCATGTGCATGGTGGAGTTCCACCTGGTGGGCACATCGCATATGAGGCGGTGAGCGGGAATGCCGAAGTTACGCTGTAGAGCAGACAGGCGAGCGGCAGCAGGATGAGAACGCTGGAAGAGCGCACAGAAGGCCCGCACTTTATGCAGCAGCTCAGACATCTCGGGGTAGTTGTGAATGGATTTCTGCACCACCAAATTCAGCACATGCGCCAGGCAAGGGATGTGCGTCAAACCGGCTAGTCCCAGAGCTGCAACGAGATTTCGCCCATTATCGCACACCACCAGGCCGGGCTTGAGGCTCACTGGCAGCAACCACTCGTCGGTCTATTGTTCTATACCCCGCCACAACTCCTGCACAGTGTGGGGCCTGTCCCCCAAACACATCAGTTTCAGAACGGCCTGCTGACGTTTATCCCGGGCTGTGCTGAAGTTGGTGGTGAAGGTGTGTGGCTGACCGGATGAGGAGGTGGTAGAAGAGGAGGAGGAAGCCGAGTAGGAGGCAACAGGAGGCAAAGAATGATGCCCTGCGATCCTTGGCGGCGGAAGGACGTACGGCAAACAGCTCTCTGCCTGGGGCCTTGCCGCCACTACATTTACCCAGTGTGCAGTTAGGGAGATATGGCGTCCCTGGCCGTGCTTACTGGTCCACGTATCTGTGGTTAGGTGGACCTTGCCACAGATGGCGCTGCGCAGTGCACATTTGATTTTATCCGATACTTGGTTGTGCAGGGAAGGTACAAGGCTGGAGAAGTAGTGGCGGCTGGGAACGACGTTCTGTGGGACAGCAAGCGACATGAGCTGTTTGAAGCTGTCCGTCTCCACCAGCCTGAATGACAGCATTTCAAAGGCCAGTAGTTTAGAAATGCTGGCATTCTGGACCAGAGATCGAGGGTGGCTAGGTGGGAATTAACGCTTTCTCTCCAAGGTTTGGGAGATGGAGAGCTGAACACTTCCGTGTGACATGGTGGAGATGCTTGGTGACGGAGGTGGTGGTGTTGGTGGCACATCCTCTGTTTGCTGGGTGGCAGGTGCCAACGTTCCTCCAGAGGCGGAGGAAGAGGCCGAGGGTGCTTGCTCCACTGCAGCCCGTGTCTCGCATAAAGATGCCTGGTCATGCAGGTTGTGCTAAAGTTCAGAACGTTAATGCCTCGCTTCAGGCTCTGATGGCACAGCGTGCAAACCTCTCGGGTCTTGTCGTAAGCACATTGTGTGAAGAAGTGCCATACCAGGGAACTCCTTGAAGCTGCCCTTGGTGTGCTTGGTCCCTGGTGGTGGTGGCCAGTAGCAGGCGAACTGTCTTTGCCTCGGCTGCTCTGCTTTTGCACCCTGCTCCCTCTTTTGCTGCGCTGTTGGCTCGGTCTCACCACTGCCTCTTCCTCCGAACTCTGAAAATCAGTGGCACAACCTTCATTCCATGTGGGGTCTAGGACCTCATCGTCCCCTGCATCGTCTTCAACCCAGTCTTCTTCCCTGACCTCCTTTTCGGTCTTCACACTGCAGAAAGACGCAGCAGTTGGCACCTGTGTTTCATCATCAGAGATGTGCTGAGGTGGTATTCCCATGTCCTCATCAGGAAACATAAGTGGTTGTGCGTCTCTGCAAGTTGTGTTGTGAGTACTGGGACATGGGCAGAAGGAGAGCCCCCCGCAGCCGCCAGTAACTCTGCCTGCCCGGGAAGTGACTGCAGACAGCGCCCGCCCTCAGCAGCCCACCTAGGGTCACGGTACCGGAGACTCCCGCAGTATGAACATTGTCCTGGAGTTGTTCATGGTGACTTTTTAGTGACTTTTAAGGAGAAGAGCGTGGCCAGGCAGGTGTGCCTTATCATCGGGGCGGGCAGCGGGCTGGGCCGATTCTTCACTGGGCCGCCTCTTCGCCCTGGAGTTCGCCCGGCGCCGCGCACAGCTCGTGCTCTGGGACATAAACACTCAAAGCAATAAGGAGATGGCGGGGATGGTGCGACAGATCTACCGGGAGCTAGAGGCGGGGAAAGTGCTGCGAGCCAGGAACCCTGTGATCAGACTGACCTTCTTATTGAACGTTCAACACATTGAAAGACTGAATTAGGAAAGGCACTTGTGCGTCATGTTTTTTTTTTTCTTTTTGTTATTGCTCTACTTTTTTTTTTTCCCCCCCCCCCCCCCCCCAAAGCCACTATAGCACGTGGTGGACTTGTCCCCAATCTGGTTTTACACACTGTAAATGTGAGAGACTAAAAACTTATGCAAGGCTTAAATGTCGCAATAAGTGTTTCTGTAAAAAAAAATATATCAACATTCATAGGTCAATTTAAAAAAATAAAATAAAATGAGCAGCATCTCTGCTTCCCAACCAAATTAAAGAACAGTTCCCTGGCAATTAGGGTTAATTGGTGATGACAGGTTGTCAAAACAAAGTTTCATATTTTTTAACAAGGCAATTAACCTTATTTGCCTGGAACTTTTCTCTGATTGGCTCTCATGACTTTGGGAACTTTTCTCTGATTAGCTGACTATGCTGTATTCTGTGAATGTAACCTAGTTTTATTTAATGTGAATGGGCAGGGGAGGGCATGTGACTTGTGGAACCAATGAAAACATACCTCCTGGTATAAAAGGATCAGCCAGAAAAGAAAATGGCAGTCCTATTCGGTTGGGAAGCAGAGATGCTGCTCCTTTTTTTTTTTTATTGACCCCTGGGTGTTCTGGAGCATAACCCAGACCTCCTGTCATACTGCACATGAACTCTTTTTAACCCCTTTCTTCCATCACTGCTCTAGCTCTGAAGCGGTGATGGAGAAAAGGGGTCAGTGGCATGTTTAGTATATAATTTTTTAAACATTTTTAATCAATTACAAATGTGCGGCTATAAGAAGAAATTTGATTTTCTTTTTACTTTTTTTGACCCAGACCCACTTGGTTCTTGAAGATCCAGTGGGTCTGATGCCTATATAATACACTGCAGTATACTATTTAGTGTACTGCAGTGTATTGTAACTTTACACAGCCTGATCAGGCTCCTGCCTTTAGCAGGAGCATAATCAGGCTTAGGCTACTTTCACACTAGCGTTCGGGTGTCCACTCGTGCGCTCCGTTTGAAGGGGCTCACGAGCGGTCCCGAACGCATCCGTCTGGCCCCAATGCATTCTCAGTGGAGGCTGATCCACTGAGAATGCATCCGCCTGCCAGCGTTCAGCCTCCGCTCCGCTCAGTGAGCGGACACCTGAACGCTGCTTGCAGCGTTCGGGTGTCCGCCTGGCCATGCGGAGGTGAGCGGATCCGTCCAGACTTATAATGGAAGTCAATGGGGACGGATCCGCTTGAAGATGACACAATATGGCTCAATCTTCAAGCGGATCCGTTCCCCATTGACTTTCAATGTAAAGTCTGAACGGATCCGCTCAGACAACTTTCACACTTAGAAAATTTTCTAAGTTTTAATGCAGACGCATCCGTTCTGAACGGATGCGAACGTCTGCATTATCGGAGCGGATCCGTCTGATGAAACATCAGACGGATCCGCTCCGAACGCTAGTGTGAAAGTAGCCCATGGCAATCCGGAAGCCTGTGAAGGCATCCGGTTGCCATGGTAACCATCGGGATGCTACCACAACAGCGCAGCGGCACGATGTTGAAGGGAGGGAGGAAGCTCCCTCCCTCTGTTACCCAATAAAACATCGTGCCGCAGCTGACACTCTGCTAACTGCTCGGCCATCCTGAAACAGATCGGGCGGGAGTGGGGGGGCGTAAGGTGGATCAGCAGTGCTGCCGCCAGCCATCCTTAAATTAGAGGGGCACAATGAGGGCTGGAGCCTACATGGGGGGATATTATATATCAACAGATTTTAGAAGGTTCTGATCCGCACAGTCATGGACTGTGGGGATCAGAACCTTTCAGCCGGCTTTAGGATCGTTGATTGGCTAGCATTAGGATCATGTACAGACTAACCAATCAGATCGATCGCTGGCCAGGGATCGCCCTCATTGGTCCCGGGCCGGTAAGCTGAGATCCCTGGCTGTGTGTAACAGCCGGGGTCTCAGCGCTGTTTAATGCAATGACGTGTATACTTGTCATGGAGCACCAAGTAGCAGTGGTCCATAACGAATATACACGTCAAATATCACTAAGGGGTTAATGAACTCAATTCATGTTCCTTGTAGTACAGTTGTACACTCCTACTATGATAAAGTAGGACGGTAAAACTTTTCTTTAATACAAAGATTGATATATATTTATATTATACCTACATATACACTATACACTGCGTGCAGAATTATTAGGCAAATGAGTATTTTGACCACATCATCCTCTTTATGCATCTTGTCTTACTCCAAGCTGTATAGGCTCGAAAGCCTACTACCAATTAAGCATATTAGGTGATGTGCATCTCTGTAATGAGAAGGGGTGTGGTCTAATGACATCAACACCCTATATTAGGTGTGCATAATTATTAGGCAACTTCCTTTCCTTTGGCAAAATGGGTCAAAAGAAGGACTTGACAGGCTCAGAAAAGTCAAAAATAGTGAGATATCTTGCAGAGGGATGCAGCACTCTTAAAATTGCAAAGCTTCTGAAGCGTGATCATTGAACAATCAAGCGTTTCATTCAAAATAGTCAACAGGGTCGCAAGAAGCGTGTGGAAAAACCAAGGCGCAAAATAACTGCCCATGAACTGAGAAAAGTCAAGCGTGCAGCTGCCAAGATGCCACTTGCCACCAGTTTGGCCATATTTCAGAGCTGCAACATCACTGGAGTGCCCAAAAGCACAAGGTGTGCAATACTCAGAGACATGGCCAAGGTAAGAAAGGCTGAAAGACGACCACTACTGAACAAGACACACAAGCTGAAACGTCAAGACTGGGCCAAGAAATATCTCAAGACTGATTTTTCTAAGGTTTTATGGACTGATGAAATGAGAGTGAGTCTTGATGGGCCAGATGGATGGGCCCGTGGCTGGATTGGTAAAGGGCAGAGAGCTCCAGTCCGACTCAGACGCCAGCAAGGTGGAGGTGGAGTACTGGTTTGGGCTGGTATCGTAAAGGATGAGCTTGTGCGGCCTTTTCGGGTTGAGGATGGAGTCAAGCTCAACTCCCAGTCCTACTGCCAGTTTCTGGAAGACACCTTCTTCAAGCAGTGGTACAGGAAGAAGTCTGCATCCTTCAAGAAAAACATGATTTTCATGCAGGACAATGCTCCATCACACGCGTCCAAGTACTCCACAGCGTGGCTGGCAAGAAAGGGTATAAGAGAAGAAAATCTAATGACATGGCCTCCTTGTTCACCTGATCTGAACCCCATTGAGAACCTGTGGTCCATCATCAAATGTGAGATTTACAAGGAGGGAAAACAGTACACCTCTCTGAACAGTGTCTGCACGCAATGTTGATGGTGAACAGATCAAAACACTGACAGAATCCATGGATGGCAGGCTTTTGAGTGTCCTTGCAAAGAAAGGTGGCTATATTGGTCACTGATTTGTTTTTGTTTTGTTTTTGAATGTCAGAAATGTATATTTGTGAATGTTGAGATGTTATATTGGTTTCACTGGTAAAAATAAATAATTGAAATGGGTATATATTTGTTTTTTGTTATGTTGCCTAATAATTATGCACAGTAATAGTCACCTGCACACACAGATATCCCCCTAAAATAGCTAAAACTAAAAACAAACTAAAAACTACTTCCAAAAATATTCAGCTTTGATATTAATGAGTTTTTTGGGGTTCATTGAGAACATGGTTGTTGTTCAATAATAAAATTAATCCTCAAAAATACAACTTGCCTTATAATTCTGCACTCCCTGTATATTGTTATATTTTACAAAAAGGGCAAGCAGAGTCGGAGTGGGGAAGATGTGGAGGGATGTTCGGAGAAAGGTTGCGGAGGAGGATTGGGCATAGTGTAGTGTAAAGTACAAGCAGGGATTTATACTCAGGGGCAGATTGGCCATAGACCTTACAGGGAAATTTTCCGGTGGGCCGCTGCCTAGGGGGCCACCTGGGCCCTCCTCACGGCCGGCCAGTGGAAGTTTTTGGGGATGTATTTTGTAATATTGGCAGTATTTTGTGATGGACTATGGTATTTGGCTCTGTTGGGGTGGTATAATGTACTACAATATGGTGTTGCTGGCCCTGCCTTCCATCAATTTGGACCCAACTACAAAATGGGGCAACTTTTAGTATTTTTTCCAGGGGCACTTTAAGTTCCCAGTCCACTCTTGTTAATACTACCGTATGAAACTGCAGTTCCATGCGCCATGTGGGGTGAATTTTCTCACTACTCTTTTTACGCGCTTCGGATTAGCTAATGAAATAGAATATCGCTCTGCGCTCACACGATTCTACTATGAAAGATAGCGCTGCTACATCTGTAGGAGCAGCAATATGGTAGTTATATTCTTGTACATAGGAGGCAGTAATATAGTAGTTATGTTCTTGTACATAGAAGGCAGTATTATAATAGTTATATTCTTGTATATAGGAGCAGCATTATAGTAGTTATATTCTTGTACATAGGAGCAGTCTTATAGTAGTTATATTCTTGCGCATAGGAGGAAGTATTATAGTAGTTATATTCTTGTACATAGGAGCAGTATTATAGTAGTTATATTCTTATACATAGGAGGCAGCATTATAGTAGTTATATTCTTGCACATAGAAGCAGTATTATAGTAGTTATAATCTTGTACATAGAAGCAGTATTACAGTAGTTTTATTCTTGTACATAGGAGCAGTATTATAGTAGTTATATTCTTGTAGAGATAGCCTTGCGGTCCGCCCAATGGTCGTTTCGCGGCGAACTTTGCTAGTTCGCGATTTGCCGAACATGCGAACATATGGCGATATTCGCACGCACCATATTTTTTGGCATAGCGCCGAACTTTGACCCATAACACATCCATCAGGTGGGACAGGACAGCCAATTGAGATGTTTCAGCACATGGACGTACCCCCTACCCTTTAAATAAACCCGATCTGGCCGCCATTTTACATTCAGTCTTTTGCCAGTGTAAGAAACTGCAGCTATCCAGAGGGACAAACGCAGGGGCGTAACTAGAAGTGACTGGGCCCCACAGCAAATATTTGTAAGGGCCCCCCCCCCCAGCGCGCTTCGCACCTCCCTCCTCCTGTGTAAACCCCACTCCTTTGGCACAGTGTAGCGGTATACTGTATATTGTGTGGCACAGTGTAGAGGTATATTGTACATTGTGTGGTACAGTGTAGCGGTATACTGTATATTGTGGGGCACAGTGGATGCTATATGTGTATAACATAAACATATTTCACATGAAAACTTACTTGGCCCTTGGGGATCTCGGACGCCACTTCAACACTTTGGCCGGGGGCTCGGCGGAGCTGATGTTGTGCTTTATCCTAATGAGAAAGATTTCATAATAAGTATTTGGAGAAGGGGCAGAGGGATAGCAGAGCAGGGAGAGGCTGGTGCTGCTACTAGGGGGTCATACCATGGGGGAGTAATAAAGCCCACCATAATGCCCCCCCCCCAGTAGTAATAATTCTCCTTATAAT
This sequence comes from Bufo bufo, assembly GCF_905171765.1. Taxonomy (NCBI): domain Eukaryota; kingdom Metazoa; phylum Chordata; class Amphibia; order Anura; family Bufonidae; genus Bufo; species Bufo bufo. The sequence goes on along the minus strand of NC_053399.1, from coordinate 17,759,449 downwards.
GTGACAGTGCAAAAATACCCCCTTGTAATGCCCCCAGTTGAGCTAATGTCCCCATAGTGCCCCCATAATGTCCCAGTATAAAATACCCCTATATAGTGCCCCCAGTAAATGCCTCCATAGTGCTCCTCTCCCCCCTTCCTGCTAGTGCCCCCCATAATGTACCAGTATAAAATGCCCCATATATAGTGCCCCAGTAGATGCCCCTCAGTGTCCGGCCTCTGATAGGCTGCCGGCCTAGTGTCCCCCATACTGCCCCCCCCATCATGTGCCAGTATCAAGTGCCTCTCTCCTCCCCCCCCCCCACATGTCCCAGTATCATAGTGCCATCTCCCCCCCCCACAAAAAAAGTGCCAGTATCGAGTGCCTCTCTCCCCCCCCTCATGTGCCAGTATCAGGTGCCAACCCCCCCTCCCCCCAGGTGCCAGTATCAGGTGCCAACACCTCTCCCCCCCATGTGCCAGTATCAGGTGCCTCTCTCCCCCCCATGTGCCAGTATCAGGTGCCAACCCCTCTGCCCCCCCCATGTGCCAGTATCAGGTGCCTCTCTCCCCCCCATGTGCCAGTATCAGGTGCCAACCCCCCCTCCCCCCCAGGTGCCAGTATCAGGTGCCAACCCCCCCTCCCCCCCAGGTGCCAGTATCAGGTGCCAACCCCTCTCCCCCCCCATGTGCCAGTATCAGGTGCCTCTCCCCCCATGTGCCAGTATCAGGTGCCAACCCCCCCTCCCCCCCCCATGTGCCAGTATCAGGTGCCTCTTTCCCCCCCCAGGTGCCAGTATCAGGTGCCTCCCCCATGTGCCAGTATCAGGTGCCTCTCCCCCCCCCCACGTGCCAGTATCAGGTGCCAACCCCCCCCCCCAGGTGCCAGTATCAGGTGCCAACCCCTCTCCCCCCCAAGGTACCAGTATCAGATGTCAACCCCTCTCCCCCCCATGTGCCAGTATCAGGTGCCAACCCCCCCTCCCCCCCAGGTGCCAGTATCAGGTGCAAACCCCTCTCCCCCCCCCCATGTGCCAGTATCAGGTGCCTCTCCCCCCCCCCCCCCCCATGTGCCAGTATCAAGTGCCCCCCGCTCCCCCCATGGCAGTAACAGTCGGGTATTAAAAAAATAAAATAAACACTTCTACTTACCTCCATGTCAGCGATGCGATGCAGCCTCTTCCTGTGTCCCGCCCTGTATGTCCATATATGGAGTCAGTGCTTGTATTTCAGAAAAGGTTTCTGCTGGGATTCAAACCCACGACCTTCTGTATCAGAGGCAAAGCACCTAACCTCTAGACCATAAGAGATGCCTTGCTGCTGGTTGAAAAAAAATGAGACTTCAACTGTTATAGGCTACTTTCACACCTGCGTTTGGTGCGGATCCATCTGGTATCTGCACAGACGGATCCGCACCTATAATGCAAACGCTTGGATCCGTTCAAAACGGATCCGTTTGCATTATCATGAACAAAAAAAAAAAAAAAAAAAATTTTTTTTTTTTTTTTTTTTTGTTCATGATAATGCAAACGGATCCGTTCAGACTTTACATTGAAAGTCAATGGGGGACGGATCCGTTTGAAAATTGAGCCATACTGTGTCAACTTCAAACGGATCCGTCCCCATTGACTTACATTGTAAGTCTGGACGGATCCGTTCGCCTCCGCACGGCCAGGCGGACACCCGAACGCTGCAAGCAGCGTTCAGGTGTCCGTCTGCTGAGCGGAGCGGAGGACAAACGCTGCCAGACTGATGCATTCTGAGCGGATCCGCCTCCACTCAGAATGCATTAGGACTGGACGGATCCGTTCGGGGCCGCTTGTGAGAGCCTTCAAACGGAACTCACAAGCGGAGCCCCGAACGCTAGTGTGAAAGTAGCCATAGCTGGCTAAGTGTACATCTATACACATGACAGCTGCTCATTTATAGAGATATAGCAGAGCTGAGTGTGCTGGGACAGCTGTCATATAGAGATATAGCAGTGCTGGGTGTGTTTGGGCAGCTGTCATGTGTATAGATGTACACTTAGCCAGCTATAACAGTAGAAGTCTCATTTTTTTTCACTGAGTTGTAATGCAGCCTTTATGGTTGTGAGGGTAAATGCTTTGCCTCTGATACACACTCAGACTTTGGAGGTTGTGGGTTCGAATCCCAGACACATCAGAAGACTTTAGGAGACAGTAAGATTATATCACATTAGCGAGGGGGCCTGGTCAGCTGCTGTGAAGGGGCCCTGAACAGTAAGACATCAAACTTGTAAATAAACTGTCACACACGCTGCCGGGACGCTGGGCCCCCTTGGCAGCCCGGGCCCCGAAGCAGCTGCTTCCCCTGCTTCCCCGGTAGTTACGCCACTGGACAAACGCTATTGGAACAACTAATTGCAACTGGTGTGCTATAACAGTTGCCCCCCAAAAAAACGATTAAGGGGTTTGATATACCTGCTTCCAGCAAATAATCATTAAAGGGGTTGTCCGGGTTCAGAGCTGAACCCGGACATACCCCCATTTTCACCCAGGCAGCCCCCCTGACTTCAGCATCAGCATTTTATGCTCTGATGCTCTTCTTTGCCATACGCTAAATTGCGCAGGGCAAAGGCATTTGTTGGGAATCCGGTGATGTACTGGGCTCTCCATGGGGCTTCTAGGAAGCCAGGTGACGTCACCGGCACTGATGGGCAGGAAGTAGCGCTGCCTGTAAGTAAGTATTTGGTGGGTGCAAATATGACCTAAAGGTTTTTCAGGTTCGCCTGAATGATCTTGTCTTTAATCTTGTTTGCCTTGAACCTTGAACTCTTTTCTCCTCCCATGAACTTCCTGATTTAAGCCATGTCTCTGCACTTCCTGGTTGCCAGAATATTGTGCCTTTACCAGCCAATATCTCGCTCCTGTCTATCCTGCTGCCGACCGTATCTCTGCTACCATCCGTTACTGACTTTTGGCTTGTTCCTCGACTACGTTCCTGCCTAATCCCAACCTGTACTATTTGTTACCGACTTTTGGCTTGTTTCTCAACCACGCTTCTGCTTGATCCCTGCCTGCTATATCTGCTACTGGACCTTGGCTCGCTCACCTCCTGGTGGGGCTATCCTGAGGACCGCGACCTGGTACTAACACGCAGCAAAGTCCATCTCCACCATCAGGAGCTCTGGCGAATACCGGTTAGTACTTAGACCCCGCACCTCAGTTGAACCCGTGTCATCAGCCAAGGTGTTCTGTTTGAATATCTGCTCCGCTGCTATGGCAACTGGCCTCCGAGCCCGACTCCAGACCGTGACAACTATATTCTTGTACATAGGAACAGTATTATAGTAGTTATATTCTTGTACATAGCAGGCAGTATTATAGTAGTTATATTCTTGTACATAGGAGGCAGTATTATAGTATTTATATTCTTGTACATAGGAGGAGTATTATAGTAGCTATATTCTCATACATAGGAGCAGTATTATAGTAGTTATATTCTTGTACATAGGAGGTGGTATTATAGTAGTTATATTCTTGTACATAGGAGCAGTATTATAGTAGTTATATTCTTGTACATAGGAGCAGCATTATAGTAGTTATAATCTTGTACATAGGAGCAGTATTATAGTAGTTATATTATTGTACATAGGAGGCAGTATTATAGTATTTATATTCCTGTACATAGGAGGAGTATTATAGTAGCTATATTCTCATACATACGAGCAGTATTATAGTAGTTATATTCTCGTACATAGGAGGTGGTATTATAGTAGTTATATTCTTGTACATAATGTATACAATCAAAGTCCCTTTTAGAGACCCTCGGGATATTTGTATAATTGTGGCAATGGTCTGTTGAGACCTGAAATCCCTGTAGGGGTCCCTAACAAATATTAAAATTTTTGTCTTTATTGTTTGATGGACAAAACGCTCTATACAAAACAACAATACACTTTAAAATCATCAGTGCTTCAGTGTATGTTATGAGGTTATACCGGAGTAGTGTAATTACATTTTCAGGATGTGACTACATATACGGTAAATTGGAATCCCTAAATAGGGTAACCTCATCCCACCTGCTGGTGTGGGATGGTATTACCACTGGCGGTTACTGATTCAATTTGCTGAAGATGCAGGGTCTCACAATAAAGACTTGATCATTTCATTAAATTTTTATTGTAGTTAAATTACAGCTTAATTTATAGAATAAGTAACATTTTGATTATAATTTACAGACATCGTATAATTAACAATGAACAATTTTATCACTTTATAATCGGCTTTAGTCACATAGCACCAAACTGACCTCCATCTGACAACATTTTGCAGTGCTAATCAACATCCACAATAGTTTGAGCTCTGATGGGGGTAGTTGTTGCAGTTGTCTCAGACAGTTACCCTGGGTACATAGGGTAGAATGACATTCAGCAGGGCTGTCGGCTACCTACATTAGATACATTTCAGTGCACAACTGCTGGTAATCTCACTTAGTTAGGCCGCTTTTACATAGTGTTTGGTCAGTTTTTGATCAGTGATTTTCATCAATGTTTCCGAGTCAAAACCAGGTGCGGGTCGAAATCACAAAACAAGAACAAATCGTTGCATTACACCTTATGTCTGTGGAGGTTCCACTCCTGGTTTGGGCTCACAATCATTGAAGGAAATCACTGATCAAACACTGACTAAACACTGACTGTGTGAAAGCAGCACAGGTATAAATATATTGTAGATAAGGGTTCATAGAGGTCAAGGGGAGTATAGTAGCAATCAACAGGTGCACCCCTTGCTGGTTCCTGTTCATCACACAGCACCCCCCCCCCCTCCCAATTAAAAGCTAGGATGGTAACATGCTTCTTTACCCCTATTTCTATCCCTTGTAGGAAAATAGGAGTGATTGTCCCTTAGTCAGAGTCAGACGAAGGGACCAAGCTGATATAAAGCACCCACTCTCCATATGCCCCATAGCTGTGGACACTACATAAAGGAAGAGGCAGGACAGATACAATGTAACTACCAATATTTACAAAACACACCACAATTAAGATGATTGCAGTGACCTGTGACCTCTGGAGAGGGGGGGGCACTCCTCTATGGTATCTGTGGAAATGGTAACCATTGTCCCCTCATCTACTTAATGTAACCGAGAAGGTAAAGTCCATTATCCAAGCCATCTGTGACCAGACGTTCATGAGCAGCCGTAATACGACAGCGCAGCCTCATTAACCCTAGTGTAATCTCAGTATTCTCATTGTTTCTAATATCCGTATAGAGACCATAACTCCCATCAGACTTGGGATAATCGTATTGCAATCTGGCCAACTTCTGTAGTGGGAAGCCAAAATCAGACATCAGAAAATAATAGCTAGAGGTAGATGTACGTGCAATGTGATCTATAGACTGCATACAGATATATGATTAATTTATATATATTATAATGTGATATTACTTCGGACCATCTCGTGGTTCTTTAGAAGCGCTTGCCTTGTTTTCTTGCAAGTTTAACTGCACCTATTATATGATTGGCTTTCCTCCTCCACTTAAATGTTCTGTTCATTGGCTTCTAAAAGGGATATTATTCCCATTCTCAGCCATTCGTGACAGCAGTCGGAATACCCTTCCTCTGATTTTCTTCATGTCTCATACTCTAGTCATATCCAAAGCTGCATTAAAATTTCTGAATCTTTTCACTAGCATGCACAGCTGCAGCAGATCATTATGGGACGAGTATATCATATCAGACATAGCTATAGGGGATGCAGAAGCAGGAGAAGCACCTAGGTCCTGATGCCTGAGTAGACCCAAAGGCTTCTCTGCCACATTACAAGACACCAGTATTAAAAATGGCATGTGGGGTGTGGACCCTGGTACCGATTTGTTTTAGGTCCCAGGAGCTTACCTTTTAGGTCAGGCAGTTATATCTGGGACCTGGAGTGAACCCTATATCTCCAGCAATGCAGTACAATACATAGACACTGAACCAGAAGGGGACTACTTTGGGGTATGAACCTGAATTGCTAGAACTAGCAGAATTATGAATGCAGCTCTGGGTGTGTCTAGAACAGGAATGCTCAACCAGCTGTTGTAAAACTACAACTCCCACCATGCCCTGCTGTAGGCTGAAAGCTGTAGTCTGTTGAGACATGCTGGGAGTTGTAGTTTTGCAACAGCTGGCAGGCCGCAGGTTGGGCATCCCTGGCCTAGAATATGGCCTCTTTCACACGGGCGAGATTTCCACGTGGGTGCAATGCGTGAGGTGAACGCATTGCACCCGCACTGAATCCAGACCCATTCATTTCTATGGGGCTGTGCACATGAGTGGTGACTTTCACGCATCACTTGTGCGTTGCGTGAAAATCGCAACATGCTCTATTTTGTGCGTTTTTCACGCAACGCAGGCCCCATAGTAGTGAATGGGACTGCGTGAAAATCGCAAGCAAGTGCGGATGCGGTGCGATTTTCATGCATGGTTGCTAGAAGATGATCGGGATGGGTACCCGATCTTTATTATTTTCCCTTAAAACATGGTTATAAGGGAAAATAATAACATTCTTAATACAGAATGCTAAGTAAAATAGGGCTGGAGGGGTTAAAAAAAATAAAATAAATTTAACTCACCTTAATCCACTTGTTCGCGCAGCCCGGCTTCTCTTCTTTCTTCTTCTTTGCTGTGCAGGAGGAAAAGAACCTGTGGTGACGTAACTGCACTCATCACATGGTCCGTCACATGATCATGTGATGGACCATGTGATGAGCGCAGTGACGTCACCACAGGTCCTTTTCCTCCTGCACAGCAAAAAAGAAGAAAAAAGAAGCCGGGCTGCGCGAACAAGTGGATTAAGGTGAGTTTATTATTATTATTTTTTTAACCCCTACACAACACCTAACCCGAACTTCTGTGAAGAAGTTCGGGTACCAAACATGCTGATATTTCTCACGCGCGTGCAAAATGCATTAAAATGTTTTGCACTCGCGCTGAAAAATCACGCATTTTCCCACGACACACCTGCATCTTATCTGGCCCAAATCCATGACGCCCCTGTGAAAGGGACTTAAAAAATGAGTTCATAATATGCAAAGCAAAGATTAATAATACTCACTTTCTAAAATGCAAAGTGGGACTCATCATGGAAGAAGTTGTGTTCATAGTGACACAGGAGCAGGGGACGAGTCCCTGCATAAGAAGACTAATTACCAATAGGTAAAAACTGGGCGACTACCGTCCTTAAAATGCCCATTTATCCCAGGAGCAGGACATAAGGCAGCAGAGGGGAGGATACGGTAACAGGAAAACTTACAAGAAGGCAAGAACAACACCAAGCATTGCTACAAAGACATTCCCTTTAAGGGAGATACCTTACATCCCCTGGTACTTAGAGTACACATATCCAAGCACAGTAGAACTGCTCAGAAAATCCTTGTTCCTATAACATGGAAAGTAAGGGGTGGAGCATTCATCGGGGCCCTGTCCGGGCTCATCATTTTCTGGGTAGTCGGCTGGGGTCGCTTTATATTTCTGCTGCCATACTTGGAATAACCTGAAAAACGATGGTAAAAATTTCACTCAAGTGTTGCAATCATTACATGTGAGCTTCAAAGACCAGTCTAATGAATATCCAGCTTAAGCATCAATCAATGAAAATCTCTGCAACTTTCTAATATACTGTGCTTCAATTCATCATCATCTCTGCTTGCTGGCAGTGAGTGGAGAATGAGATGAGGTCACTTAGCAATAGTAGTGGATCATAATAGGAGGGGTGTGGGTTGCCCGATGCGACCAAAGATACAGTATGATGAACAACAATGTTTACTTCTTCATTTAAATTTTTTTTCTGTAGAAGGACCTGCACGTGGTCATGTGACCTGAGCAAGTCCTCAAGTCCTGAGGAGAGGGCAGCAAGAAGGCAGAGGAGCATAGAGTTGCATGTGGTAAGTGTATGGGTTCTGTATAAGTTTAGGGGTCTGCTCAGTGGCGTAGCTATCAGGGAAGCAGCTCAGAAGGGGCCCGGGAGCAGTCACTGTACTTCGTCACCCCGGGCCCCTGTCAGAGCAGCTGACTTCTCCTGCACTTGCACCTCTGTCACTGACCTGACATCAGGGACATTGCTCCGCCTCTTCCCCTCCTCAGTTCTGATGATGGACAGTGACCAGCATCAGGAAGGTCCAATGTGGGCGGAGCTAGCATATCCCCGCCCCCTTTCCTACCCGCGATTCCTGCTGCCTGAACCTTCCATGCCCAGCATGCTGAACATCAGTTGGATTGCCACAACTGCACCAGTGATGTGAGTGGCAGTGGAACTGGGGTTATATTCAGCTTTCCCAGACTGTGCACATGTGACCTGCAGTACAGTAGGAAAGCTGGGTGAATTATATCATGAGATGTCATCCAGCTTCCCTGCTATCCTGCATGGCACAAGTGCAGAGGCATTAGAGTATGGGGGAGAGATACAGCAGGAAAAGCGTATGTGTATTGTATATGTGTGCGTCCATGTATGTGGAAAGTGCGTGAATGACTGTGTCCATGTATGTGGTGAGTGTGTGTATGATCGCGTCCATGGCTGCAGTATGAAAGGTACAGAGGCTAAAATACTTGTGGATATGTAGAGGTAAATCAGACGGGTCTATCACTATTGCAGCGCAGGTTTTAAAGGGGTTGAGTTGAATATAAACTCCGTCAGCAACTGGAAATGTTAAAAAAAACAATAAAGTCGTGTTTAAAATGAGATGCAAATAAATAAATACAGTAAATAAAAAGTCAAAATAGCCATATGAGAGGGGTTTGCACAGGAGGAGGGGGTTTGTGAAGAATTGTGTAAGTGTGTGTGGGGGGGACCCCGTACAAACATTTACTGTGGGGCCCAGTCAGTTCTAGCTACGCCTCTGGGTCTGCATATAGGAGGTTTGGGATCTAAATGTATTTAGGGGGCCTGTGTCTCTATGTAGAGGGTTTAGGGGTCAGTATTTGGTGGTTTGGTTGGGGGATGTTCTGGGGTCTGTATTTTCTAAGGGGGGTCTGGGATTCTGGGAGTCATTATATATGAGGTCTGCATTTCTTTTAGGGGTTTGGGTCTGTATTTAGAGTGTCTGGTTTGGGGTGGGGTTAGGAGGGTCTGTCTTTATTTAGGGGGTCTGTTTTGGGGACTAATTTGTTGAGGGGATCTGGGGGGGGGTCTGTATTTATTTAGGGGGTCTGTTTTGAGGACTTATTTGTTTATGGGATCTGGGGGGTCTGTATTTGAAAGCAGCCCAAGGACTATGGTCACTGAGCATTGACTGCTCTGATACACTGTAACAAACTACAACTGTATGAGCAGGACTATAGTACGAGATGTGTATTGTGTCCAGTAGCCATCAAATGGTCAACATTTCCAGTATCCAACTTGTCACAGCCTCTGCCCTGTATCTGTCCCTGGGAAAGCTGGGTGACTACTAATATGGCCGCCACTACATCTTTAAGGGAACTTACTTGTCAACGAAGCCGTGATGCAGCAGGAATATGGGGTCGGTGGCGGAGATGGAGACCTGAGACATCGTTCCCCCAAAATAAAGGTGAACCGCGTTGTGCATAGTTTGCTCCAGTGTTGTCCCATCCGATGGTCTCAGGAAACCTAAAAAATGGATCAGAGAGTGAGCAATCTCATGTAGGGTAAGGCTACTTTCACACTAGCGGCAGAGTGATCCGGCAGGTAGTTCCGTCGCCGGCAAAACGTATGCCAACTGATGGCATTTGTAAGACTGATCAGGATCCTGATCAGTCTTAAAAATGCCTGATCAGTCAAAAAAATGCATTGAAATGCTGGATCCGTCTTTCCGTTGTCATCCGGCAAAACGGATCCGGCATTTCCTTTTTTTCGGTCTGCGCATGAAGACAGAAGAGATGCCGGGCTGCACGAACAAGTGGATTATGGTGAGTTAAATTATTATTATTATTTTTTAACCCCTCCAGCCCTATTGTACTATGCATCGTCTCCTAGCAACCGTGCCTGAAAATCGCACCGCATCCGCACTTGCTTGCGGATGCTTGCGATTTTCACGCAGCCCCATTCACTTCTATGGGGCCTGCGTTGCGTGAAAAACGCACAATATAGAACATGCTGCTTTTTTCACGCAACGCATGTGACGCAGTGATGCGTAAAAATCACTGCTCATGACGGATCCGGCATTTCGATAAATTTTTCAGACTGATAAGGATCCTGATCAGTCTTACAGATGCCATCAGTTGGCATACGTTTTGCCGGATCACTCTGCCGCAAATGTAAAAGTAGCCTAAGCCCTGCATGTCACATTATTCAGGTTATATATAGGGGGTGCGGTGATACATGGGCCGAGGGAGTCAGATGGGTCCAAACATGGGCGTAGCTATAGGGGGTGCAGAGGTAGCAGTCGCTACCGGGCCCAGGAGCCTGAGGGGGCCCAAAGACCCTTGTGCTACATAAGAAGACACACAACGCACTGAGGGAAGGGGGGCCCAAGCTGAACTCTTGCACCAGGGCCCATGAGCCGTTACCTACGCCCCTGTCCAAAGGCATGCCCCAGGAAATTGAGATCAGCGCCGCTGTTTGCAGTGCGCTGCAGAAATGGGCAGGTTGCCTTTTTGCCTGCAGCACTTGCATAAAAGGTACAAGGCAAACAGCACCTAAGTCTCAGCTTCCAGTACCAGCCCCCCCCCCCCCTTCCTCAGTATGACATGAAGATAAACAGGACACTGCTCTCAGATCCTGGCAACTTATGGTAACAGATGATGACCTACCTTCTAAAGCGTTCCGGAAGCTCCTCTGTGCACTAGCATTGTAGGGGAATCTATCGAAGTCTCTCCATTTCAGGGTGTCCTCTACATCCTGGAAGGTGGGGAAACTTTTGACCCGGGGATCTGAACCCGGCTTCCTGTGGAGTCTCTCCATCTGGCACTCGTCTCCAGCAGTTTGGCAATAGGCATCAGCATAATTGAACCCGCTGCAAATAGACTGAAGTGGAGGGATACAGTATTAGCCTTTCCATGAGGTGGGGGGAGGGGGGAGAACAGAACACTAAAATGGGGGGGCGGCGGAGATATCGTAAACTTAAATTCAACATATAAATTGTATTAACTTTTTATTATTTTTCTTATACTGATTTTGATCCGTCTTATACTCCAGTCACATCAAAAGCTGCCTGCAAATAACTGAATCTCTCCATTCACATACAGAGCTGCAGCAGATCATTATGGGACAAGTGTAAGCTATATGAAGGGCAGATCTAGGAGTAGCACTCGTGTCTTGTTGCCTGCAGAGACCCTAAGACCCCTCGGCCACATAAAAAGACCCCAATATTATAGCACAGTAGGAATGAATTTTACATGAAGGCTCAGGAGTTACACCTCTTCTGTCAACATCATATGGGGTATGGTGTGAAACCAGCAGGGGGTGCTGCAGTGAAGTATACATTTGAATTGCTTGCAGAACTGTGAATGCAGCTCTGGAGGCATCCGGAAACAAGATGGCAATAAGATTACTACTCACTTTCCAAAATGCGAAGTGGGAGTCATCGTCCAGGAAGCCTTGTGCATTGCTTGCGCCAAGAAATTCATTGGTGCAGATGGAGCAGTTCTTTTCTCCTCTCCAGTCATAGTAAGGAATGGTGAAATCTTCATCACCCGTCAGGCGCTGAATTTCCTCCTCCAAGAACACGAGACCCAAACGATGCCAGCCGGGGAAGGCCGGACCCTGATGGGCGTAGTTTCTGCTAAAATCAAATGTTCCGTTGAGTAGAATGGGCTTCATTGAGTAATAATGGATCCAGGCAAAGACATCGTAAATTGAGGCGTTCACGAAGTGGTACGTGTCCCGGTGGTGTCTGTCCCCCGTGGACAGGATGACAAAATCGTCACTTTTTGTGGTTTTGGCCAACGCTAAGTAACTAAAAAACCTCTTCCTTTCCAGAAACGAGAGCTGGCGGATCTCTCTCCGGACCACAATTTTTTTTTTGCGATTGCACTTGTCGCCGTAGTATCCATATTTACACCGGCCGCAGTTATAGCCGATGTAGTTTCCGAAGCATTGACAAGTTCTGTCGTAGTAAAAACGTGGCCAATCCAATCGGTCATCGTAAAACTGGCGAGCTTGGCGGGCGCCAAGGGGCGTAAAAACCACACCGTCTCTGCACTGGCCACGTCCAGATCGTGATCCACAGGGGCTGCGATCCTTCCACGGTGGGCAGCAAGTCTTTGTCTGAAGAGCTGCACTTGTCGTACATAACCTCGGGAACTGACAGTAGACCGCGCCCAGGAAGAGCGCGAAAAATGTACACAGCGTAAACATGGCCTCCAGAGCTAACAACCACCCCCTGATAGAGAAGAAGAAAAATAATCCAAATATTATACCTAATACATAAATTACACCAAAGATGTTACAATCATAAGTTACTACACAAAGCTTTATTTTTCTCCATAGAAGGCAGCATTATAGTAGTTATATTCTTGTACATAGGAGCAGCATTATAGCAGTTATATTCTTGTACATAGGAGCAGTATTATAGTAGTTATATTCTTGCACATAGGAGCAGTATTATAGTAGTTATATTCTTGTACATAGGAGGCAGTATTATAGTAGTTATATTTTTGTATATAGGAGGCAGTGTTATAGTAGTTATATTCTTGCACATAGGAGCAGTATTATAGTAGTTATATTCTTGTACATAGGAGGCAGTATTATAGTAGTTATATTTTTGTATATAGGAGGCAGTATTATAGTAGTTATATTCTTGTACATAGGAGCAGTATTATAGTAGTTATATTCTTGCACATAGGAGCAGTATTATAGTAGTTATATTCTTGTACATAGGAGGCAGTATTATAGTAGTTATATTTTTGTATATAGGAGGCAGTATTATAGTAGTTATATTCTTGTACATAGGAGCAGTATTATAGTAGTTATATTCTTGTACATAGGAGCAGTATTATAGTAGTTATATTCTTGTACATAGGAGGCAGTATTATAGTAGTTATATTCTTGTACATAGGAGCAATATTATAATAGTTATATTCTTGTACATAGGAGCAGTATTATAGTAGTTATATCCTTGTACATAGGAGCAGTATTATAGTAGTTATATTCCTGTACATAGGGGGCAGTATTATAGTAGTTATATTCTTGTACATAGGAGCAGTATTATAGTAGTTATATTCTTGTACATAGGAGGCAGTATTATAGTAGTTATATTCTTGTACATAGGAGCAATATTATAATAGTTATATTTTTGTACATAGGAGCAGTATTATAGTAGTTATATTCTTGTACATAGGAGGCAGTATTATAGTAGTTATATTCTTGTACATAGGAGCAGTATTATAGTAGTTATATTCTTGTACATAGGAGCAATATTATAGTAGGTATATTCTTGTACATAGGAGGCAGTATTAGAGTAGTTATATTCTTGTACATAGGAGCAGTAGTATAGTAGTTATATTCTTGTACATAGGAGCAGTACTATAGAAGTTATAGTTTTGTACATAGGAGCAGTATTATAGGCTATTATTAATATTTTGTTAATATCAATAATATTCATAAATAGGCGTGAGTCGTATATTGATGACTCCGCCTATTTATACTATGGATACATACTAACCACCTGTTGCTCTACCCTTCTGTGAACAACGTGCGCTATGTTAGGGCGGCGACTACAAATGACTATAAACTGCGTAGTGAACAATAGAGGAATTTATTAACAGAAAAATGGGCCACAGCACTCTATTAGTAGAATGGCAAGGGTGGGTGCACGTCCAGGTTGTGTTCTAAAGCTCCATCTCCAGAACTATAAATCTCACAAATATTAGGACAGCACTCCTTAAGTAGTGAAAATTAATGCTTTTATTTCATGTTATTTCAGCCCGACAAGGTGGTATGTCAGTTGCAACGTTTCAGGCTTAATAATCGCCCTTCATCAGGCACTCTGAGGACCACACTGTGTATACAGCCGGCTGTATACACAGTGTGGTCCTCAGAGTGCCTGATGAAGGGCGATTATTAAGCCTGAAACGTTGCAACTGACATACCACCTTGTCGGGCTGAAATAACATGAAATAAAAGCATTAATTTTCACTACTTAAGGAGTGCTGTCCTAATATTTGTGAGGAATTTATTACACACATACAAGTCTACAGTCTATAAATTCAACTATATCTATATATATTTATATCAATGGTTATAAATATACATAATATACATTTAGACATATACCGCAATACAGAAACAACACTACAATACACCTAAACTACACTAACACGACACAATCCCAATTCCACCCCACAAACTATCTAAGTATCACACTTACATACACACAGTAGCAGCAGCAACCACCCACCTGGCTACACACTGTCCTTATGAGGAAAACAAGGGGTTAAACGAAATCCGGGGTGATGGTGGCACTGCAAGGGTTAATGCAGGCCAGGGATATAGGCAGGGATGTGGCTGTGGGCTACAGGGTTTGGCACTGCAAGGGTTAACACAGAGGAAAGGTAGGGCAATCAGGGCAATGCAGTGCAGTGGTTATTGCAGCGATTGTAGGGGTAAATGTAATATAGAGTGGGCTGGGTATGCAGGGGTTAATGCAGTGATATAAGGGGTGGATCAGGGGTTATAGTGTTGGTTGTATAGGGTTAATATAGCAGGGATTATGGTATTAGTGGTATAGGGTTAATAATTAGGGGTAATGGTGTTGATGGTATAGGGTTAATAATCAGTGGTAATGGTTTTGGTGGTATAGGTTTAATAATAATGATGCTCATTGGTCCAGGGGGTAGGGAAAGGGTTACTCCGCCAGTCCAGGGGTTAATGCTCGTCCCAGGGGATAATCCTTGCATCTTGCTCGTCCTCCAGGGGTTAATTCCCGCTGTGGAAGCTTGTTTCCCCTGGGGATGATTCTGGCTTCTCCATGGGGGGGCTGCTGGGTTCAACTCGGGTCCACTCTTCCATGTGTGTCGTTCCTCTGTTTGTGGTCATGAGCCCTCCCCTAGTCCCAATAGCTAGACTATTTATCTATCATAAGTAGGGGGAAGGTGTTTGGCCATGGGGCAGAAGTGTGGATAACCCATGCTATAAAAAACAGGTTTAGCATTGTGGCAGGTGCAGCGCTATGAAGTGCCTTTTGCGCTGTGGCATTAGAAGAATTTTGATATCTCTGACTTTTTAGTCTAACCAGACTGTCTATTACTCTGTAATTCCTCTGGCGCCGTTCTATGGAAACAGTAAGTTTAAAGAGCATACCAAATGCTTGAAATAACTTCCTTATTAACATCAACTTTTCTTCAGATATAACACTGCCGGCTCCGCAGCAGATAGACAAAACACGTGTTGAAAAGATATCACAAAATGGCGGTATGCATAAGATGGTGGCTCAACTGTTCAATCTTGTCATTTAACATAAAATGGTGGATATTTTTCTCACTTCAGTATCTGTACTCTCACTTTAACCACTTTCTGACCTCTCTGAGAGGTATATCTGAGGTTAACAAATAGTTATAATTGCTCAACTTGGGTTGCAGTTTGCTCTATACAATTGCTTATGATCTGGTATGAGCAGATCACAGTTTGTATGCAATTTCCATTTTTTATGCTGGAATTGTAAGTAAACACATAACTGGTTCAGTATACAGTTCTAATCACTGCATTAACAATAGCAACATTTTATAACTGTCCTAAATACCTATTTTGGCCCCTGATTCCATACAACACAGCTCTTAGTGGAGTGAATGTTTGTTCCTCTCCTCTCCTCTGGTGTAATGATTCCAGCTAGGGGAATTTCCCACACAGACTGAGTGTAAGATTGGCTGTGATTGGTCTTACCTCCAGCTCAGTAACAACAGTTTAACTCTATGCGTTCTGTTGTGTCTGCTGTGTCATTGAGCTTAGCTTACATCCATATAATGAATCTTAAAGGCATATTATCTTTTCTGCTTCTGTGAACACAATATACAGTCAGGTCTATAAATATTGGGACATTGACACAATTCTAACATTTTTGGCTCTATACACCACCACAATGGATTTGAAATGAAACAAACAAGATGTGCTTTACCTGCAGACTGTCAGGTTTAATTTGAGGGTATTTACATCCAAATCAGGTGAACGGTGTAGGAATTACAACAGTTTGCATATTTGCCTCCCACTTGTGAAGGGAACAAAAGTAATGGGACAGAATAATAATCATAAATCAAACTTTTACTTTTTAATACTTGGTTTCAAATCCTTTGCAGTCAATTATAGCCTGAAGTCTGGAACGCATAGACATCACCAGACGCTGGGTTTTATCCCTGGTGATGCTCTGCCAGGCCTCTACTGCAACTGTCTTCAGTTCCTGCTTGTTCTTGGGGCATTTCCCTTCAGTTTTGTCTTCAGCAAGTGAAATGCATGCTCAATCGGATTTAGGTGATTGACTTGGCCATTGCAGAACATTCCACTTCTTTCCCTTAAAAAACTCTTGTTTGCTTTTGCAGTATGCTTTGGGTCATTGTCCATCTGCACTGTGAAGCGCCGTCCAATGAGTTCTGAAGCATTTGGCTGAATATGAGCAGATAATATTGCCCAAAACACTTCAGAATTCATCCTGCTGCTTTTGTCAGCAGTCACATCATCAATAAATACAAGAGAACCAGTTCTATTCGCAGCCATACATGCCCACGCCATGACACTACCACCACCATGCTTCACTGATGAGGTGGTATGCTTAGGATCATGAGCAGTTCCTTTCCTTCTCCATACTCTTCTCTTCCCATCACTCTGGTACAAGTTGATCTTGGTCTCATCTGTCCATAGGATGTTGTTCCAGAACTGTGAAGGCTTTTTTAGATGTCGTTTGGCAAACTCTAATCTGGCCTTCCTGTTTTTGAGGCTCACCAATGGTTTACTTCTTGTGGTGAACCCTCTGTATTCACTCTGGTGAAGTCTTCTCTTGATTGTTGACTTTGACACAGAAACACCTACCTCCTGGAGAGTGTTCTTGATCTGGCCAACTGTTGTGAAGGGTGTTGTCTTCACCAGGGAAAGAATTCTTCAGTCATCCACCACAGTTGTTTTCCGTGGTCTTCCGGGTCTTTTGGTGTTGCTGAGCTCACCGGTGCATTCCTTCTTTTTAATAATGCTCCAAACAGTTGTTTTGGCCACGCCTAATGTTTTTGCTATCTCTCTGATGGGTTTGTTGTGTTTTTTCAGCCTAATGATGGCTTGCTTCACTGATAGTAACAGCTCTTTGGATCTCATCTTGAGAGTTGACAGCAACTGATTCCAAATGCAAATAGCACACTTGAAATGAACTCTGGACCTTTTATCTGCTCATTGTAATTGGGATAATGAGGGAATAACACACACCTGGCCATGGAACAGCTGAGAAGCCAATTGTCCCATTTCTTTTGGTTCCTTAACAAGTGGGAGGCACATATGCAAACTGTTGTAATTCCGGCGGTAATGTTGTAATACTGGCGGTACCCCCTCCAGCAAAACAAATACAACTGGAAAAGCTACAATTTCTGGGGAAATTGTGTGAAGTGTTCTTGCCTCCACCAGTAGTCTACAACTGAAGTGGGCGGAGAAACTGGGTGGAGTGGCTTGAGTAACTGTTGTGTGGTTGGAGTGGCTGGAGTAACTGTGGAAAGGTTGGACTGGTCAGAGTAACTTTATGGAGTGGGCAAAGTAACTGTGTGGAGTGTTTGGAGTGAGTAAAGATAGTAAACATTACACTAACCAATTGATTGATAAAATTTAAAAAGTGCACATGGCAAGCTTAATAGAGTGAGAAATGCATTTCAACTTTTATTTATGTATATAGCACATTTAATTGCAATGTTGTTGCCCAAAGTGCTTCACAGTTACATTAAAACATACATTTATAAAAACATTAGCAGTTTTTGTAATTATGTTTGCTTCATGGATATGCATCTGTGATTCTGAAGGTTCTAGTCTAAATTTTCTTGCAATATATTGAGGGTAGCACCTCTTTTTTATTTTTTTGAATATAGTTTTTATTCAGTTTTCCGCAAACCATACTCAATAGTAACTGTAGTACAATCATTTATGTTTCATTTTGTACATGTTCAGGGAATAATGACATGTTAACAATCTTTAGTCAATAGATGTACAATATCAATATTTTGCACTATAAACCTTTCCCCCCACCCATCCCCCAAATTATGCTATCCCATCGACACTCGAATAAAAATAGCTAAATCTTCGACACAGTCTATCTAAAGTTTATCTAGTGTTCCTGCTACCTTCCTTTTCAGATACCATTCCGAATGTATGAAAGGCTTCATCACCTTCTCCAATTCTACACCCGAATAGACTGCCTTAAGAAAGTTTTCCCATCTGACAAAAAAAGTGGAAGTCTGTCTTCCTTTATTTTGTTCTGCCTCGACTCTCTCCATATCAAAATTTTTTTGGGGTGATTGAACACCTCTGTCATTACTAAAGTAATAACTGGAATGGGGCAACTACAGTACCGTGAAAGATGATCAAAATTAGGGTTATTCACGTTAGAAAAAGACGACTGAGGGGAGATCTAATTACTATGTATAAATATATCAGGGGTTAGTATAGAGATCTATCCCATCATCTATTTATCCCCAGGACTGACTGTGACGAGGGGACATCCTCTGCGTCTGGAGGAAAGAAGGTTTGTACACAAACATAGAAAAGGATTCTTTACGGTAAGAGCAGTGAGACTATGGAACTCTCTGCCTGAGGAGGTGGTGATGGTGAGTACAATAAAGGAATTCAAGAGGGGCCTGGATGTATTTCTGGACTGTAATAATATTACAGGTTATAGCTACTAGAGAGGGCTCGTTGATCCAGGGAGATATTCTGATTGCCTGATTGGAGTCGGGAAGGAATTTTTTATTCCCCTAAAGTGGGGAAAATTGGCTTCTACCTCACAGGTTTTTTTTGCCTTCCTCTGGATCAACTTGCAGGATGACAGGCCGAACTGGATGGACAAATGTATTTTTTCGGCCTTATGTACTATGTTACTACAGTCGCAAGAAAAAGTATGTGAACCCTTTGGAATGATATGGATTTCTGCACAAATTGATCATAAAATGTGATCTGATCTTCATCTAAGTCACAACAATAGACAATCACAGTCTGCTTAAACTAATAACACACAAAAAATTAAATGTTACCATATTTTTATTGAACACACCATGTAAACATTCACAGTGCAGGTGTAAAAAATATGTGAACCCCCAGACTAATGACATCTCCAAGAGCTAATTGGAGTGAGGTGTCAGCCAACTGGAGTCCAATCAATGAGATGAGATTGGAGGTGTTGGTTACAGCTGCCCTGCCCTATAAAAAACACACACCAGTTTTGGGTTTGCTTTTCACAAGAAGCATTGCCTGATGTGAATGATGCCTCGCACAAAAGAGCTCTCAGAAGACCTACGATTAAGAATTGTTGACTTGCATAAAGCTGGAAAGGGTTAAAAAAGTATCTCCAAAAGCCTTGCTGTTCATCAGTCCACGGTAAGACAAATTGTCTATAAATGGAGAAAGTTCAGCACTGCTGCTGTAAATCCTGTAAAGATGACTGCAAGAGCACAGCGCAGACTGCTCAATGAGGTGAAGAAGAATCCTAGAGTGTCAGCTAAAGACTTACAAAAGTCTCTGGCATATGCTAACATCCCTGTTAGCGAATCTACGATACGTAAAACACTAAACAAGAATTGATTTCATGGGAGGATACCACAGAGGAAGCCACTTCTGTCCAAAAAAATCATTGCTGCACGTTTACAGTTTGCACAAGAGCACCTGGATGTTCCACAGCAGTACTGGCAAAATATTCTGTGGATAGATGAAACCAAAGTTGAGTTGTTTGGAAGAAACACACAACACTATGTGTGGAGAAAAAGAGGCACAGCACACAACATCAAAACCTCATCCCAACTGTGAAGTATGGTGGTGGGGACATCATGGTTTGGGGCTGCTTTGCTGCGTCAGGGCCTGGACGGATTGCTATCATCGAAGGAAAAATGAATTCCCAAGTTTATCAAGACATTTTGCAGGAGAACTTAAGACCATCTGTCCACCAGATGAAGCTCAACAGAAGATGGGTGTTGCAACAGGACAACGACCCAAAGCATAGAAGTAAATCAACAACAGAATGGCTTAAACAGAAGAAAATACGCCTTCTGGAGTGGCCCAGTCAGAGTCCTGACCTCAACCCGATTGAGATGCTGTGGCATGACCTCAAGAAAGCGATTCACACCAGACATCCCAAGAATATTGCTGAACTGAAACAGTTCGGTAAAGAGGAATGGTCAAGAATTACTCCTGACCGTTGTGCACTTCTGATCTGCAACTACAGGAAACGTTTGGTTGAAGTTATTGCTGCCAAAGGAAGTTCAACCAGTTATTAAATCCAAGGGTTCACATACTTTTTCCACCTGCACTGTGAATGTTTACATGGTGTGTTCAATAAAAACATGGTAACATTTAATTCTTTGTGTGTTATTAGTTTTAAGCAGACTGTGATTGTCTATTGTTGTGACTTTGATGAAGATCAGATCACATTTTATGACCAATTTGTGCAGAAATCCATATCATTCCAAAGGGTTCACATACTTTTTCTTGCAACTGTATGTTATTGATGGGAGTCGTGGCTGAAGCCATTCATTAAAGAGACATCTCTTGGCTGCTAGGAACGTTATATGGACCGCGGGAGGGAAATAAGTCCCTTTCATGGGAGCATGGAATAGAATGAGATCTGGTGACAATGGTATGTTCCCCTTCAGGTGGTTCTAAATTTGGGTTTTAATTTGCTTCCAGGGCAGGACCATATTCCGTGTAGCATATCTGACCCTGTTAAATGGCATTTCGGACATCCCTTAATTCTTGATTGGTCGGCATTGCGACTAGAGAATTGGAAACCGTATATAGCTTTATGGATCATGCGAAAATACGTTTCTCTCCATACTTAATTTTAGACTACCTTTCGTATTTTGTCCCATCCTTGTGGGATAGTTTGTTCTACTGTAATGTGGGGAAAATCCTTCTGCCAGTGGCGAAAAAGGTTTTCCGAAACCTTTTTCTGTTTGAGATCTCGGAGTCTCTGGTAAATCTCTGATAGGGTTCGTCTCCGCTCACCCCTGCCTATCAGCTGATTTAGTTTGTTAGAGGATAAACTCTCCCGCATGTCGTGTGCCCTACCCTTAAGAAAACCAGTGATTTGAAGATAGGAGAGTAGGTGTTGTGTGTGACTTAAACCATATCTTTCCTGGCTTTCGAGGTATGAGTAAAGTCGTCGTTCCTGGAAGTTCCACATATCTCCCACCTTTCTCACCCCCTTTCCCCGCCATTGCACAAATAATTGTGACTCCAATCCTGCCAGAAACTCTGGGTGTCCCCATATATTCATGTGATTTGATAGCCAAGAAGTTTGATGGCATATTTTGCATAATTCAAGCTCTTCCTTGAATGTGGCAAGCGTATCTTTTACTAATAAACTGTTTCTCACTGATATAGGTATCGCCGCCAGTTTCGTATGCAGCAGTGACCATGGGTGAACCAAGTGAGATTCCAGTGTGATATTTGAGTAAAAGCCGGAAGTAAAGATCCAATCTATACAATGACGGGCGACACCTGCCAAATTGTAAAGGTGTATACTGGGGAAATTCAGTCCCCCCATATTTTTGGGTAGCTGTAGTTTATTTAGAGCTATTCTGGATTTTTTTTCCTGCCCAAAGGAAAGCTCTAAATGCAGACTCAAGCTTGTTGATATCTGCATGTTTAATAAGCAGGGGTATGGTTTGGATGGGGTACAATAGTTTTGGGATAGAAATCATCTTTAAAAGCTGACATCTGTCCTCCCAATGACAGCGGGAAACTCATCCACCTATCTATTTCCGACTGTATTTTCTTAAAAAGCGGAGGGTAATTTAATAAATAGAGAGACTCGGGACGTTTGCCTATGTGAATGCCCAAGTATTTTATAGATACTTGTGCGATTTGAATAGGGACCTCTAGTTGCGGGGTATCCTTTCTAGCAATGTTACCGCTGAGGAACAATATCTCTGATTTAGATTGATTGATCCTGAAACCTGACACCTTGCCAAACTCCTCAAGGAGATCGAAGGTTGTTTTTAAGTCGCTTTGTGGATTTTCCAAAAATAATAATAGATCGTCTGCTTTATCTGTGAGCTGCCTACTTTTATACCTTTGATTGCTTCGTGTGAGGCCAGTCTGCGAGATAGGGGTTCTATAGCCAGATTGAATAAGAGCGGGGATAGAGGACATCCCTGTCTTGTCCCTTTTTGTACTGCAAATGGTGCTGAGATATAACCTGGTGTACTTATTCTAGCCTTCGGACATGTATATAATGCCTTAAGAAATACTCTGAAAGAACCGGTCAGTCCCACTTTGTCCAAAACGTAATCCATCCATCCCCAGTCAACATTGTCAAATGCTTTTTCAGCGTCAATAGATATTATGGCTGGGGATCGATGTATCGCCGGGCGTATCTTAACCTCGTCTAGGACCGCTAGTACTTTGCGTATATTTGTAACAGCAGCTCTTCCTTGAATGAACACTACGTGTGCTGGTGAGATAAATTTTGGTAGAATGCTTGCTAGTGTATCGGCCAGGATCTTTGAGGCAATTTTAAGATCTATGTTAATTAGAGATATTGGGCGATATGAGGATGCAGAGGAGAGAGCTTTATTTGGTTTTGGTAGCACTTTAATGTATGCCATGTTGGTTTGTTGTGCTATAACCTGACCCTGCAAGTAGCCGTTGTAAATTTGGGAAAGCGTTGGGGCTATATCTTTTGATATTGTTTTGAAGAATTCTCCTGTGAACCCGTCCGGGCCAGGGGCTTTTCCTAAGGGCATATATTTGATGACACTAGCTACTTCATCTGGTGTGATTGGCGCATTTAACCGCTCCCTGTCTATTTCTCCCAACTTTGGCATTGTGTTATTACCCAGCTATATTTGTCTCCCTAAAAAGGAGCATCCCGGGGTTTCGTAGAGTTTAGTGTAGAAGTCCATTAAAATCTTGTTGATATCTTTTGGGTGGGTTTTTAAACGTCCCAAGCTATCTTTCAGAGCTGTTATTTTGGTTGCTGGTCGCTGCCCTCGAGCCAATCTAGCCAATAATTTTCCTGCTTTATTTCCATGTCGATATAATTGAGCTTCCCATTTAGAGTGATATATTTTCCCAAGTCAAGAGGCAGTTTTCGTATGTTAACTTAGCAATTTGCCATTGTTTCTGTAAGAGGGGTGATGGAGCTGCACGGAAAGTGGTGTAAGCCGCCCTCAATGTATCACTCATCTGGGCAAGTTTCTTTTTAGTCCCCTGCTTCGTGGTATACATGAGAGCCATAATTCTACCTCTAAGCACAGTTTTCTCCGCATCCCATAAGAGTTGAGGGCCTGCTGAGTTTTCATTACCTTGTTTATATTCCAGCCACCAACCTCGCAGTAGGTCTCTGAAATTCTTATCCCTCAACATATTTGAAGGGAAGCGCCGAAGGAAGTCTGACCCCTTTGGGGTTTTGTCTTGTAATAAGATTGAGATTGGTGCATGATCGGAAATCACCATGTCTTCAATCATGGGATCACATAAACAACCCATACTACCTCTATTGATTAAGATATAATCAATCCGCGACGAAGAGTGGTGCGTATGAGAGAAGTATGTAAACTCCCTGCCTTCAGGATTATCCATCCTCCAAGCATCTATTAGATCTGCGTCCTTCATAAATTGTGAAAGTCTAGTTTCTTTGAGGCTTATTTTATTGTGACTCAGTCCTTCTTTTCTCCTATCTTCCTCCTGGTTGACTACCTCATTTAAGTCGCCTCCTAAGATTCTTAATTCTATTGGATCACGTATAATGCGTTGGTCTAGTGATGTGAAGAATCGTGTATCAGGTTCATTCGGCCCATATACATTATATAAACTGATGTCTCCTCTGGGTGACGTTAGGTGTAAGTGTGATATACGCCCAGCATCATCTGCAGTATGAGCCACTACTGAGTAAGGGTATCCCTTCTTGATCAGAGTGATGACACCTGCTTTCTTCCCTACGGCCGGTGATCCATAAACCTCTCCCAACCATAAACGTTTCATGCGTACAAAATCATCTTGCGTTTGATGTGTTTCCTCTAATAAGGCTACATGAGCCCTCAATCTCTTTAGATGTTTTAGTACCATTGTGCGTTTATATGGGGATCTCAGCCCTTTTATGTTCCAGGAAATAATTTTTAAAGAGTCAGACATTCGTTCCTGTTCTATTTGACTTCATCTGTCTTGTGGTGTTAATGAGGATAGCATGTGAACCCCCCCACTCCCATAACCAGTAACTGAACTTGAACCTTAATCTGTAGCCTTGTTAAGGAGCAGTTGGGGGAAAACTTCCCTCCCATTGCTGCCCACCCCAAGGCAGAACTTGACAATCTTTCTTTTAGGACTTCACTTTTTTTCATCAATCGGCTTATATACCAGTATATACCTTTCAAGCATTTAGCATACTATAAGTTTGAAAAACAACATAATAAAGACATTGTCTGGCGGTAGCCATGAGCCATACATAACAGACACAAATATCCCAGTACAATTTTCCCCAGCTAGTGGTATTGTTAGGAGTTACTGGAACGTAGCTCTATCATAATAACCTTTGGTTTATAATCATATTTGCTCTTTGTGAGACTCGGGAACTGTATACGATGTTCGCCAGATATGGGTGTGCATCCGAGTCTCTGACAGAGGTCTAATTGAGGGGGCTATGTTAGGGCTTCTGATGTCCGCCCTCCTTGCCCCATACCCAACGGCTTAGAAATAAGAGTCTCGTCAAACTTAACGGTAATCAGACAGTGCAGTAATATGAGCTGTTCAATACTACTTATCTGTCTTGTGATATTGCCCCTTCTATATTCAGTCCGCCTTTTGAGCATCAGAATGTCCGGGCAATGAAGAGGCCTCTGGGAATGTCAGCGCTGGGAGTTGCTTGTTTCGGCGCTCAGGATTCTGTAGAGCCCGCACAGCTTCCGCTGGATCTGTGAACGATGTCGTCGTCCCATCTGGGTGAAAAATCCATAAGATGGCCGGAAACATCAGTGAAAATCGGACTTGCTCTTTGAAAAGTGTAGTACAGATGGGGGCAAACGCTCTCCTCCGTCTGGTAACTTCTGCGGAGAAGTCTTCGAAGAGTAGAATTTGATGGTTGCGTATCAATAGCTGACTTCCCCCCTGCTTATACGCTCGTAGTATGGCAGCCTTGTCCAAAAAATCCAGATACTTTACAATGACCTGCCTTGGCCTGTTATTTCGCGGGCTTTTATCCGCAGCTCCACTCCTCTTCAGTTATGGATTTTGGCCCACTCTGTGAGCTCGTTCCGTTTTGCAGTGAGTATTGATTCCCAGTGCATCTGGAATTTAATGCTCGCAAATTTTAGCCAGATCTTTGGCAGGGATATTTTCTGGTAGGCCCACTATTCGGATGTTGTTACGCCTTGAGCGATTTTCGAGGTCATCCAACTTATCCCATAGCCTGTTTATTTTCAGCTAGGACGTTAGTTAGCTGAGACTGTAGGACGTTAGTTAGCTGAGACTGTACTTCGTCAGTGTGGGATTCCAAGACCTGCATTCTGGCTTCTAGCTCTTCAAGCCTAATGGTGTGATGGGTCACCTCTGTTTGCAGAGCCGCGAATGATTGCGCAACTGTAGATGACAGGGCTTCTTGGAGGTCAGGTAAAATACGCGCTGCAACCTCCACCGCTAGATGTTTATAATCTATGCCCATACTGTCTTTCTCTTCTTCTGAAGCTTGGCTATTAGCTTCCGATCCAGCCGGGGATGGCGGGTCTTTCATACTTTCTGACTGAATGCCCATATTGGAGTCTGCTGGCATCTTGTGCGTTTTCCCAGGGTTTTTCTTCGATCTGCTCCCCATTGACACGATGAATCGGTCCATAGACAGACTATGGAAGTGAAGTGAGGTTTTCCTGACTGCTAACGCTGAATTAACAGTCAGTATGTTGGGGATTTAGTAGCTTTTCTGCTTCGGGTAGCGGAGCTCTCACCGTGCGCTGCCGATCATGATGGCGCCGGAACCGGAAGTCCGTAGCGCCTCTTTTAGACTGAACACGCCCATCTACCTGGGACTTCTGAGAAGAGTATGTTTGTAGCTGGTTCCTACACTGCCCTGAATATTGTAGGCTTAAGTAAGTCCAATGTGAGGCAGTATATTTAGTGATAGGGACCCATCTGCGGAAGCCACCTTGACGCCTGGTAGATGGGCCCGACGCGTATGCGCACTAAGAGCTTCCATTATTTATTTATAGTCGGTATTGTACCACTTTTATCTAGAATGACCCCCATTTCTTAGCTCTATTGTTTGTATATATAACGGTGTGCAGCCATTTTGTTTTTTGTAATTATGTTTGCTTCATTGATATGCACCTGTGATTCTGAAGGTTCTAGTCTAATTTTTTTTGCAATATATTGAGGGTAGCACCTCTTTTAGACTGAACACGCCCATCTACCTGGGACTTCTGAGCAGAGTACATTTGTAGCTGGTTCCTACACTGCCCTGAATATTGTAGGCTTAAAGGGATTCTGTCACCAGGTTTCACCCCTGTCAGCTAAACATATGCTGATGTTCAGGGCCTCATGGGGATTCCTAATGTGGGCTTCTAAATGTGATCCGTAGCCTTATTTTGCTAAAAAACAGGTTTTACTAACCTGTCACTCAAAGAAATCCCCAAGGGGATGTCAAGGGTTTGAGCAGCTCTCACCTGCCGAGGATTCCACTGTTATAGCACGGAACAACTCCTTCACCCGAATCAGGAGCAAATGTGAAGAAAAAAGAGGTTTTGTCCAGCTTGTGGTTGTGGTAATCCAAAAAAGCTCTTTATTCAATTTAAAATCCAGGTACAGGAATGCAGAGTCTACATGTTTCGGGCACAATTCAATTTTAGCCCTTACTCATGACTAATTCAAATACACTGTCAGGTCACCTTTATAGAAAGGAGGGGTGGCTCCCTCACCTGAGGCAATCAGGCTGAAAGTCAACCCCTCCCTTCCACAAATGTGTGCATAGATAAAAACATACCAAAATTAATTCATATAATCCATAAAAAACAACAGATTAAAGAAATGGGAAAAGTAGGGAGGAAAAGAAAAGAGAGATAAATTTGTGGTTAGTACTGTAGAATTAGATCCAGTTTTTTGTTTAGACCTTGAGGCTGGCGACTTTCTAACCGGAAAATCCAATATGATTCTCTGTTTAAAAATTTCCTTTTTCTGTCGCCACCTCTTATTGTTTTTTTAACCTTTTCAATACCTTGTACTGACATATAGGAGACATCACCACCATGTACCATAGCAAAATGGAGGCTTGCCTCAGATATATTGCGGTTCTCATGGTGCTGTATGTCTGATATATGTTTACTAATGCGTGTTTTGAATGCGTTTGTTGTACATCCTACATATTGTAACTTACAGCTTGTGCATGTTATACAATAGATCGCATAGGTAGTATTGCAGTTTAGGAAGGATTTTATTTTAAAAACCTGGCCATTAGTGCTGGATTCAAAACTTTGACAGATTTTCATATGTCTGCAGCAAGTGCAAATAGAGTGACCACATTTGTAATTCCCTTTTGTTGACAGCCATGTACTTTGTGTTGTTCGGGACTAATCATTTTTGAAGAGAGATGGGCTCACAGAACTGGCTATGGTGGGTGCCTTTCGGGCTGCACATTTGATGCCTTTTTGTGCCATTGCTGCCCATTTTTTGTCACATGATAGTACTGGGAAGTGCTTTTTAACGATGTTGCAAATTTGGATATATTTATTGCTATATTGTGTGACAAAAATATTTTTTCTTTCATAATTAGAAATCTCTCTAGTTTTTTGTCCCTTTGTTTCTACATGTGTAGCCAGCAATAGGTTCCTGTTCATATTTAGGATATCTCTGTTGCATTTTTCCATCATTTTTTCTGAGTATGCTCTGTGTGTCAATCTTCTTATAATGTTTTGCGCCTCTGTTTCGTAGGTTGACTCATCACTGCAATTTCTTCTTGCCCTGATCAATTCTCCTTTAGGTATATTTCTGATGGTATATATGGGATGGCAGGACTGTGCATGCAATAGTGTATTGCCTGCTGTTGGTTTTCTGTATGTGCTAGTGTATATGGAGGCTGTGGCGGAGTCCCCCCTGAGGCGGAGATCCAGGAACTCAATGTTACTGGCGCTGTGTTGAACAGTAAATTGGATACCGTTCACACACACGTTCAGATATTCTGCAAAAGATGGTATATGGCTGCCACATCGCCAGACCAGATAAAGATCAGGTCATCAATGTAACGGCCTTACCATCTTATGTTATCTGAAAATGGGTTGGTGTCGATGAGGAGAAAGTTTCTCTCCCACCATGCCATAAAAATATTAGCTATGGAGGGAGAGAACTTGGCCCCCATCGACACCCCCGATGTCTGCAGGAAGAACATTCCATCAAACATGAAATAATTTCGTCTCAGGAGGAAGTCCACCACAGCCACCACAGCCACCACAAATTCTCCAAAAACCACACTAAGGAAATGTTCACCAGGTTATGGGGGATACTGCGGTATAGTGCAACTACATCCGCTGTCACCCATGAGTATTCTTGGGACCATTCTAAATTTTGTACTGCTTGCAAAACCGATTTGGTATCCCTCAAAAAACCTGGAATATTTGGGATCAGGGGTTGCAGTAGTGAGTCAACCCACTGACAGAGGCGTTCTGAATACGACCCTATGCCCGAGACAATTGGTCTCAGGGGAGGGGGAAAAACTGGTTTATGCACTTTTGGTAGAGCATGTAAAATTGGGATGACTGGAAATGCAACAAAGATATAGTCATGTTCTTTTTGGTTAAGAACACCTATATTATTTCCATGTAATAGCAGATCTTTTAGTTCTTTCTGAAAGGAGGGGAGTGGGTCACCCAGTAAAGCACTATAGATCCTGTTATTGTGTAACATCTGATGAATAAGGGATCTATAAAGTTCACTCTCAAGGATGACCACCGCTCCCCCCCTTGTCAGCCTGTTTCACAATAATATCATCCCTGTTACTGAGATTACATAATGCTAGGGATTCTTTTTTGGATAAATTATTTGTATTTGAATCCTTTTGTTGGGGATGTCAAGGGATGCAAGGTGCCGGCCGCACCCACTGCCGTTCGTGCCCAGCGCCGTCTTTCCAGACTTCTGCACCGCCTCCTAATCCTCTGTGCCGCCTCTCGCTTGCCCTTCCTCACCCCTCCTCCCTCTGTAAGATCTCGCGCGTGCGCACAGGGCTCTGCCTGATGCGCCCGTGCGGACTTCTCGATTTGGCTTATTAAAGCGAAGTGCGCATGCGCCGGCACTTCACTCAACCCAGGTATGACCTGCACTCTGGTGCCAGCCTCTCAGAGCCCTGTGCGCACAGGCGATATCTTACAGCAGGAGGAGGGGGGAGGGAGGGAGAGCGAGAGGCGGCACAGAGGATTAGGAGGCGGCGCAGAAGTCTGGAAAGGCGGCGCTGGGCACGAACGGCGGTGGGTGCGGCTGGCACCTTGCATCTCTTGCACTTGCACTCCCTGGACTTTGTGTGGCTGTCATGGCCCATAAAAGGTAGGAACTAGTGTTAGGGACCACTCATAGAGGCGACCTTGACGTGGTGAGTGGCTTATTACTCTTTGGCCAAAATGTACACCAATGCCTCATTCAACATCCAGCATGGAGGCAGGGCGGAGTGCTGGTTGCAGAGTGCTATTGCATTTGTGTTTTTTTCTTTGAATATGTATCTCGCCATAGCAATGTGCACCTGCATATAGGGTTGTGCTGACGAATCCCTCACATTTTACCTTGCATCCCTTGACATCCCCTTGGGCACCTTATTTCTTTGAGTGACAGGTTAGTAAAACCTGTTTTTTAGCAAAATAAGGCTACGGATCACATTTAGAAGCCCACATTAGGAATCCTGATGAGGCCCTGAACATCAGCATATGTTTAGCTGACAGGGGTGAAACCTGGTGACAGAATCCCTTTAAGTAAGTCCAAAGTGAGGCAGCTTTTGTCACTCTGCTGGCTGCTCACACACCTGGGTCCCTATGGCAACTCACTCTATAGCAAGGGCAGAGAAGAGCGGTTAAAAACAAACTGCTCCAACTTGCTTACTTCACTGGTGGTTGCCATCTTCAAACGATTGTAGTTTAAAAAATATAAATCCTACACCAAAGAGATTTATATTGTGAGAATCACAAGACCTACATTTCTATGCATAGTATGTCTCTGAAATATTAAAAATGAAGGCACAGTCGCAGTTTAGAAATTGCCGTTCAAATTTGAGGTGGCTAGAGTGGAGTTTCAATGAATGTCAATGGGCGGCGTGAATTGCAAACATATGGTCATATTGTGAAAACTATCAGGACTATGGCTTAGCCGTGGACATTTTTAGTGGCAGCAGGGATAGCTGAACGTTTTGATATAAGATAGGTGTAGGTGGGCTTGAAAATGAGGGAGTAGTGGCAGTTCAGAAATCATGTCCTATCTTTTGTCAGCTCCCACTCTAGTTTTGAACATTCCGCCATTCATTCCTATGGGACCAATTTCACCACAAAAACGCAGATATTTTGTGAACCATTCGGCGAAACATTCCACAAAGTAATAGCACACCAATCGGGAACAATCCGTACGTTTCGGTATATTACTGTCTATGTAGTGTAAAAACTGTGGGAGGAGTTAGGGTGGTAAATTTGGCTATAATAATATGAATATATATGTGAGATAACAGTAAGTGGTCTTGCCATGCAAGAACACTTATTAAACAAAATGTCTCCATCAGTTCAAAACAGAAATCACATTCAGAGCTCATACAATGATTTCTCCATTATTGAAAACACAATAAAACTATTTTTAACTTAGAGTCCACACCTATTATAAAAGGGAAAAAATAATGCAAACTAAAAATTAGATAATCATTTTTAATCAAGAGATATATTTCTCCATAACTTTCTGTTTTTATGGTTACTCTTAATCTCCAATGATTTTACCCACCTGAGCTCAGACAGTATTTGTCAAGGTCCCTCCCGTGACAGAGGTGAGAAGATCGGATAAACTTGCTGCACTTGAGGCTATCTGACAGGTCTCTCTGTTTTCCTCTTTGCATGTTGTTGTTTGGCAGGATCTCACCTCTCCTCAGGTTCTGCTTGCTATCAGTGACGAGGCTCTATTTAGATCCGCCTCACACTGCTGACCATGCGGTTGATATTTCCTTTTGGAGTTGCTAGAGCTTGTTTGTGTCACGGAACCATGAACCAGACGTACAACAAGAGATAAGAGAAAATAAGAAGGCTTTATTGAAAATAAAGCTGTAAAGCAAAAGTCCAAACGGATGGTGAAACCGAGCAGAGTCTTAGCGAAGCCAGAGGTCAGGAACCAGAAGGGTAGTCAGACGAAGCCAGGATCAGGAACCAGCAGGGTAGTCAGACGAAGCCAGGATCAGGAACCAGCAGGGTAGTCAGACGAAGCCAGGATCAGGAACCAGAAGCAGCAGCAGTCTTAGAAGCATGTGAACACAAGAGGACCAAGCAAGGAACTGAAGCCACAGACCTCCTATATATATGAGCTAGGCATCCAGCTCCTCCCAGTGGGAAGGAGGAGCCGCAGGGTGGAAGGCTACAAGAAACCCAGAAACCAAGATGGCCGCCAGCACATGTCAAACGAAGGAGAACAGCAAGAAGGTAAGACCATGACAGTACCTCCCCCTCAAGGGCCCCTCCTCCGCGGAGCACAAAACGGTTTCTGAGGGAAGCGTGCGTGGAAGGCTCGGAGCAAGGCAGGAGCATGGACATCTGCGGAGGGAACCCAGGAACGCTCCTCTGGACCATAACCACGCCAATGGACCACAAACTGCAACCGACCGCGGACCAGGCGTGAGTCCAGGATATTGCTCACCTCATATTCCTCACGATTGCCCACTTGGACCGGACGAGGCCGAGGAACCGAGGAAGTGAAACGATTACACACCAGTGGCTTCAACAGGGAGACATGAAACACGTTGGAGATCCGCATGCCAGGAGGAAGCGCAAGGGCATAGGCTACCGGGTTTACCCTGCGAAGCACTCGGAAGGGACCAACAAAGCGAGGCGCCAGCTTGGGAGTGGGCACTCGAAGGTTGAGGTTGCGGGTGGACAACCATACACGGTCTCCGACCTGGTAGGAAGGAGCAGGCGCTCGTCTGCGATCAGCCTGGAGTCTCTGGCGCTGCGCAGAGACCTCAAGGGACTTCTGGATCTGTACCCAAGAAGCACGTAGGACGGAAAGGTGATCCTCCACAGCCGGAATATCCTGGGGAGAGAATACCTCCGGTAACACGGCAGGTTGGAACCCATAATTGGCCATGAAGGGAGACGTCCCAGAGGAAGAGTTCACCGCCGTGTTCCTGGCAAACTCAGCCCAAGGCAGGAGGTTAACCCAATTGTCTTGGTGATCGGAGACATAGCAACGAAGGAATTGCTCCAAGGCCTGATTGGATCGTTCTGCGGCCCCATTGGACTGAGGGTGGTAGGCCGAGGAGAAGGAGAGATGAATCCCCAACTGGGAGCAAAAGGCGCGCCAGAACCTGGACACAAACTGACTCCCCCGATCTGACACAATCTCCTTGGGCAAACCGTGCAACCGGAAGACCTCCCTGGCAAAAATCGTGGCCAACTCTTGTGCAGAGGGTAACTTCTTGAGAGGAACACAGTGGCACATTTTGGAAAACCGATCCACAATCATGAGAATGACCGTATGGCCTCGGGATGCAGGGAGGTCCACAATGAAATCCATCCCCAGGTGTGACCATGGGCGCTCCCCGGTGGCTATGGGTTGCAGAAGGCCCAACGGAAGGTGCCGAGGGGACTTACTCTGGGCACAAACGGAGCATGCCGCTACATATGCGGCGATGTCGGAACGTAGGGAAGGCCACCAGAACAGACGTGAAACAGCCCAGGACAGCTGATTCTTTCCAGGATGCCCCGCGGTCTTGGAGTTATGGTAGGTTCGCAACAACCGAGTGCGCAACTCCTCAGGCACAAAACATCTGCCGTTGGGTCTCCCAGAGGGAGCACCAGATTGAGCCGCCAAAATCTGCTCACCCAGGGGAGAGGTCAGGCTGGTGCGAATGGCGGCCAGGATCTGATTCGGAGGTATGACCGAAGTCGGAATCGACTCCTCCCTGGACAGCTCGGAGTACTGCCGTGATAAGGCATCCGCCCTGATGTTCTTGGAACCGGGTAGGTAGGAGACCACGTAATTAAAACGTGACAAGAACAGAGCCCATCTGGCCTGACGTGGTGTCAATCTCTTGGCCTCAGAAAGGTAGGTCAGATTCTTGTGGTCCGTCAGGATGAGAACCGGAACCACCGAACCCTCGAGCAAGTGCCTCCATTCTTTAAGGGCCTGCACGATGGCCAATAACTCCCTGTCACCAATCTGATAGTTGCACTCCGCGGAAGACAGTTTCCCGGAGTAAAACCCACAAGGAAGCAGAGGACCCTCTGGTGTTCTACGCTGAGACAGAAGGGCGCCTACTCCCGTCTCAGACGCGTCCACCTCGAGGACAAAGGGCAACCCAGGGTTGGGATGCGACAGAATCGGAGCCGACACAAAGGCGGACTTTAGGGCCTCAAAAGCTCGGATGGCCTCGAGCGGCCAGACCTGGGAATTACTGCCCTTCCTGGTCAGATCCGTGAGAGGCTTGGCCAGCATGGAAAAGTCCCTGATGAACTTCCGATAATAATTGGCGAAGCCCAAAAAGCGCTGCAGGGAACGAAGACCACTGGGCTGGGGCCACTGTAAGACAGACGAAACCTTCTCAGGATCCATGGAGAACCCCTCAGCGGAAATGATGTAACCTAAGAAGGTTACCTGGGATCGGTGAAATTCGCATTTCTCAAGCTTACCGAACAGCTTGTTCTCTCGTAACCGTTGCAACACTCGTCTGACATCCAGAATGTGGGCCTCCATGGATTCAGAATATACCAAGATGTCATCCAAATAGACCACCACACACTGCTGCAACAGGTCACGGAAAACATCGTTGATGAATTCCTGAAAGACTGCGGGCGCATTGCACAACCCAAAGGGCATAACCAAGGATTCATAATGACCGGTCCTGGTGTTAAAGGCGGTCTTCCACTCATCGCCCGCCTTGATCCTTACCAGGTTATATGCCGCCCTCAGGTCGAGTTTGGTAAAGACCGTGGCCCCTTTAAGGCGATCGAACAGCTCGGGAATCAAGGGTATCGGGTAAGCGTTCTTGATCGTGATGCGATTGAGACCCCTGTAATCGATGCAAGGCCTCAACTCACCGCCCTTCTTTTTCACAAAGAAAAATCCAGCCCCTGCCGGGGACGAAGATTTGCGAATGTGTCCGCGTGAAAGCGCCTCCCTCACGTACTCCTCCATGGCCTCATTCTCCGCTACCGACAGTGGATAGACTTTGCCACGAGGAGGAACGGCACCAGATTGTAACTCTATGGCACAATCGTATGGGCGGTGCGGAGGTAGGGCAACCGCGCGCACCTTATCGAATACGTCCCGGTACTCCTCGTATTCAGGAGGCAACAGAGAGTCCGAGGAAGTACACAGCAACTTGACAGACCCATGGATGCAACTAGCCCCACACTGCGGTGACCACGAGAGGATCTCGACCGATCTCCAATCGAAAGTCGGATTATGCTTCTGGAGCCAGGGGTACCCCAAGACCACCGAGTAGTGTGGAGACGAAATAACCTGGAGGCAGACCGACTCTCTGTGAACGGCCCCAATGGCTATCCCCACTGGAAGGGTCTCATGAGTCACGTGTGGCGGCAGAAGGGGTCTGCCGTCTATCGCCTCAAGAGCCAGTGGGGAACCTCGAGCCTGCAGAGGAATGGAATTGGCGGCAGCGAACACACTATCAATGAACAAACCACCAGCACCAGAGTCCACCAACGCCTGGGTCGTCACCGAGCCCCCGACCCAGGAGAGGACAACAGTGATCAGTGGTTTGTCAACACGGGAAACCGGGGACGAGGAGACTCCACCCAAGATCTGCCCCCGACAGGATCTCAGGTACGAGCGTTTTCCCGGACGGTTCGGACATGCGAACCGAAAATGCCCACCGAGACCACAGTACATGCATCGGCCCTCGCGTCTCCGGAGTGCCCTCTCCCCCTCGGACAGGCGAGCAAACCCCAGCTGCATGGGTTCACCCCCAGACAAGTCATCCCCAGGAGGCGTGGGAGGAGAGGGAGGCACGGGTGGGACAGCAAACGTAGGCACCAATCTGTTAGAAGACCTCCGCAGGTTCTCCTTAAAGGAAGGTCTCTCCCTGAGTCTGGTGTCAATCAAAATCAGGAAAGAAATAAGAGACTCGAGCTCAACTGGTAGGTCCTTAGCTGCAACCTCATCCTTCAAGGCATCCGAGAGACCATGAGAGAAAGCAGCGACCAGAGCCTCATTATTCCAGCCCACCTCTGCTGCCAGGGTACGAAACTCAATGGCGTATTCAGCTACGGATCGTGAACCCTGTCTGATGGACATAAGGAGCTTCGCAGCAGAGGCAGCACGAGCCGGCACATCGAATACCTTCCGAAGAGAAGCAACAAAACCGGAAAACTCGGCAACCACCGGATTGTTGTTCTCCCATAAAGGGCTGGCCCAGGCCAAGGCCTTGTCCGAGAGCAGCGAGATCAAGAAGCCCACCTTTGATCTCTCAGTGGGAAAGGCATGTGGCAGCAACTCGAAATAAATGCCCACCTGGTTAAGGAAACCTCGGCACTGAGTTGGCTCTCCCCCAAAGCGCTGTGGAAGAGGGGCAGAACCGGTCATACCCCGAAACACCGCAGGCGCAACAACCGGTGTCGGGGTAGACTCTGGCGCAACAACCGGAGCGGTAGTAGGAGCGAGCCCAGGAGCGACAACCGACCCATCGGCAACGGGAGCGAAATGAGCCGTGCGTTCAAGCAGGGTTTGCAACGCCACAGCGAACCGACCCACAGGTGATCCTGCTGATCAAGTCTGGCAACCAGCGTGGGTAGCGAGTATGGCCCTGTACCGTCAGAATTCATGGCTTGGTCCTAATGTCACGGAACCATGAACCAGACGTACAACAAGAGATAAGAGAAAATAAGAAGGCTTTATTGAAAATAAAGCTGTAAAGCAAAAGTCCAAACGGATGGTGAAACCGAGCAGAGTCTTAGCGAAGCCAGAGGTCAGGAACCAGAAGGGTAGTCAGACAAAGCCAGGATCAGGAACCAGCAGGGTAGTCAGACGAAGCCAGGATCAGGAACCAGCAGGGTAGTCAGACGAAGCCAGGATCAGGAACCAGAAGCAGCAGCAGTCTTAGAAGCATGTGAACACAAGAGGACCAAGCAAGGAACTGAAGCCACAGACCTCCTATATATATGAGCTAGGCATCCAGCTCCTCCCAGTGGGAAGGAGGAGCCGCAGGGTGGAAGGCTACAAGAAACCCAGAAACCAAGATGGCCGCCAGCACATGTCAAACGAAGGAGAACAGCAAGAAGGTAAGACCATGACAGTTTGTCTTTGATCTCCTGCTTCTCCATACGTCTCAAAGCTAAGTACTAGTTGCCTTTTCTGTTCGTTGTTCTCTGGTGTGTTTAGATTCTAGGCCTCAGGGAGACGCGGGTTTCTTCATCTCAACTCCTGCTACCTATCCTAAGGCTCGTCAGTTTTAGGAGGGCATAGGTATCCGGCGTATGAGCATTTTCACCATCACAATCTGCTCATACTGGCAGGAGTTAGGGAAAGGCCTAGGGATTATTAGGAGGTCACCATCCCTCTTCCTTAGCTTTTGAGGCATAGACTGATGTCTATTTTCCCTTCCCCATTACCCGTGACAGTATTTGGCTGACTGCGGTCGTGAGTTGGAAGGCCTCGCTGTGCAGGGACACCCGGGTTCTTGCATGCCAATGGTAGTACTTAATGGTGGTAATTATTACATACAATGTCCCCCTGTCGATAATACCTTAGTAGATGGAACACCATAGATAATCTCAGGATATTTTAGGGACTGCAACCTTGAGATCTTTAATATAGTCCTACCACTTTACAAATCGCTAGTCAGACCACACATGGAGTACTGTGTACAGTTCTGGGCTCCTGCGAACAAGGCAGACATAGCAGAGCTGGATAGGGTCCAGTGGAGGGCAACTAAAGTAATAACTGGAATGGGGCAACTACAGGACCCTGAAAGATTATCAAAACTAGGGTTATTCACTTTAGAAAAAAGACGACTGAGGGGAGATCTAATAACTATGTATAAATATATCAGGGGTCAGTACAGAGATCTCTCCCATCATCTATTTATCCCCAGGACTGTGACTATGACGAGGGGACATCCTCTGCGTCTGGAGGAAAGAAGGTTTGTACACAAACATAGAAGGAGATTCTTTACGGTAAGAGCAGTGAGACTATGGAACTCTCTGCCTGAGGAGGTGGTGATGGTGAGTACAATAAAGGAATTCAAGAGGGGCCTGGATGTATTTCTGGAGTGTAATAATATTACAGGCTATAGCTACTAGAGAGGGGTCGTTGATTCAGGGAGTTATTCGGATTGCCTGATTGGAGTCGGGAAGGAATTTTTTATTCCCCTAAAGTGGGGAAAATTGGCTTCTACCTCACAGGTTTTTTTTTTTGCCTTCCTCTGGATCAACTTGCAGGATGACAGTATGTACAGTACTATGTTTCGGCCTTATGTACTATGTTACTATGTTACTTTGTCACTATGTCAGAGACTTCCCTCCATATTTTCCTCCCTCCCCAGCACTCCATTATGAAATGTCCCATCATCTCTTCTTGTGGACAACCCAGGGGACACTTCCTATCTGACTGAGTCAAGTATGGTGGTTGGACAATCCCTCAGAGCAAGTGAAGAGTAAAAGAAATCCCTACATATCTTAAAGTATAGCTCTTTCCTTGTCTTACTTCCTATGAAAGACCTCTTTAGTCTCCACTTCCTGACGCACTTCAGAGCATAGTCCAAGTACTGGGGGAGGTAGTCCTGCGTCCATCTCTTCCTCTTGAGACTGCCGCCTCGTACCCTACCCAATATTCTGCAAAAGGCAATATCCAGTCCTGCACAGCAGAGCCCCCATGGTCCGGCTTAGTAATAGAAGTCTGATGAGCTGCTGCACTGTTACCTGTGTGTGATGTCTGAGGACAAAGCTGCACCTCACCAGCCATCTTGGAGAGTTACAAAAACTCCATAGTTAGCTCCATGTACCAGCCTATAGAAGGGAAAGATTACACAAGAAGCAGGCAACTCAGAGAGGGAGTGAGAATATTGGCAAAGGAAAGTAACTATCGTTTATCAGGCTCTAGACTCCTTTGCATCAGATAGAGAGATTCTAAGCTACAAGCTGCCCACCATAACCAAGGACAGAAAGGCCATCTGTCAGAATATAGTATTCCTAGAGAGGATACAGAAGTCTATGATTATACGGTACAGCAGAGATAGTCCATCCCTCCAGCCTGGAGAAACAAGGGAGAAAGTTTGATTGTCATTGAAAACTGCCCCTTATGCAACTTCTAGGAACTAATCTGAATCACTGTAAAAGCTGCCTTGCTGTAAATGACTTTTGCATACATTGATGACCTTTGAATCAGCTTCAGTAAAGTACTGGGAGTTTGTTAAGAAACTTGGTCTATTTATTCCACATCATCTCCTAATTTCACCTTATGATGCTGGCGTCACAAACACAGGGTCCCAGCCACCAAAGCATCCTAAGCATACCCACTACCATTAAGGGCACCTCAACTTCCATCTGGCTGGTGTTCCCTGCAATAGAGAGGAGGATTTAGTGCTGTCTTCCTCATGACTGCACGCCGGCCCAGGGAGCTGCAAAACCGTGAGTACGACTACTACCCCCATCAGCCCACTGTGCACTCACATACTGCCCCTGCGGTCCGGTCCGCTGCATAATTTTGGTGGTCGCGAACAGGATCAAAATCCTTAAGGAACTTTCACACTAGCGTTTTTGTTTTCTGGTATTGAGTCCTGTCATAGGAGCTCAATACCGGAAAAAAACTGATCAGTTTTACCCTAATGCATTCTGAATGGAGAGCAATCCGTTCAGGATGCATCAGTTCAGTCCCTCTTTCGTTTTTTGGACGGAGAAAATACCGTGGCATGCTGCAGTTTTCTCTCCAGCCAAAAATACTGAACACTTGTCGGAATGCCGGATGCGGCATTAATTTACATTGAAGTGTATTAGTGTCGGCATTAGGTGTTCCGGCAAAACAGATCCGGCTTTCCGGTCTGCACATGTGCAGACCGTAAAAAAGGCCCAAAAAATTAATACCGGATCCGTTTTTCTGGATGACACCGGAGAGACGGACCCAGTATTTCAATACATTTGTCAGACAGATCCGGATCCGTCTGATAAATGCCATCAGTTTGCGTCCGGATTGCCGGATCCGGTAGGCAGTTACGGCGAAGGAACTGCCTGCCGGAATCCTCTGCCGCAAGTGTAAAAGTACCCTTAGTATAAACAATATATATGTGCTTTCAGATCACCGCTGAAGCTTACAACATCTGTAAAAACCCCATACAAATGACTGTATTACATTTATTTGCTGCTAGTAAAACAGGGGTTAATCAGCCATCTTGTTTTTGCTTTCCACATACTGAGGGAGACACTTTAAAAAAAATATATAGTTTTCCAACTCCCCTGCAGCCTGAGAATCATCCATGGTTGTCAGAGTGAGTCCAGTTGGAGAAAATTAACACTAATGAGGACTGTTTGGGACCACAACCTGCCTTACAGAGAACCATACTCTTCTATATTAAAGGGTTTCTGTCACCAGATTTAACCCTATTAAACTGTCTGACATTAGCGATGTGCTCCTAACTCTCCTAATCTTATGCTTCTGGATGCCCCCATTACTGCACAATTTTAACTTTTATAATATGCTAATTAGCCTCTAGGAGCATGGGGGGGGGGGCGTTGCCCCTGCTCCTAGAGGCTCTGTTCGCCCACCTCAAGTGACGCCCTGCCATCCTTGATTTACAGGGACAGGCAGCGCTCGTCTCCTCCGGCCGGAGAAAACTAATGCTGGCCCTGTCAATCAAGGATGCAGCAGCTTATTCTGATCATGTGATCGGTTGTGCTTTCCGATCACGTGACCGGTCCGATCACGTGACCGGTCTGATCACGTGAGCGCAAGTTACTCACGTGAGATGTTACCTCCCAGTTCCGACATGCAGCGGATGTGATGTCATCAGCAAATCTGCACAGGACACGGCGGGAAGCGAGTGGCTAGACTCACTAGCTGCAGGGCTATTTAAGAGCACTAGGAAGGCAGGTTAGACACGCTCCTTGAAGAAGCCGAGCGAAACGCGCGTCGGAGTGCGCTCTCCAGAGGTCCAAGGTTTTGTCCCCCATCACATCTTATCAGGTATTGATTTGTCAGTTGTTGCTATTGGGCTCCATATGGGTCGCTTGATGCAAGTGGTTCTCCCATGCTAATATTTTTTGCTACCCCTTTTGGCTGCAGCAACTTTAGTGACTTTTGTTCGCATTTGTTTACCTGTATTATTGCAATATACTCCCTCCTTTGGCTTGCTGAGGAGGTTCTGCCATCTCCTCATATATGTTGCTGCTAAGCCATAAGGAGTGGTGTTTTAGGGGGTACAGTTATCTTGTGTACCTATTGGTGAGCTGCTGATTCGCAGCGTTAACTGCATTACTGCTATTTAATATCCATACCAATTATTAATTATTTATATATTGTCTTTTATGATGTCATCCAATAAGTCACAAGCCAGGCCATACAGAAAAGATGTGCTGGCAGTTTACGAGGTCGACCCCCGAGACCAAGGACTGCCCCTCGAGAGGTAGAACAGTAGGTCCAGAAGATCCCAGCTGGATGCCCAGATATGTAGGATCCCATCCAGAAGTGGTTCTCCGAATCAATGGGGTTCCCTTTGTTGCCTTATTGGACACCGGGTGTCAAGTCACAACTATCCAACAGACTGCATTTGAGAAATTCTGAGACCGCGACCAGCTGACACAGTCACCAGAATCCTGGCTGAGCATTATAGCCAGCAACTGCAAACCCTTGCCAGTGCAGGGTTATTGGGAGCCAACTCTTCAAGTGGGAGGAAACACACTACCCCAACAAGGTATCATTGCTGTGCAAGTCAGGGAAGATAACAACCCTCCAGTAGTCCTAGGAATGAACGTCCTTAGGAACTGTTATACTGAAATGCTTGAAGCTTTACACAAGTCTATGCCTACCGCTTCACCTGCCTTCAAAAAGGTGATACAACAGACCAGCCATGTATTAAGTGCACAAAAGAAATTTTCTAATGAGAAAGGAGAGATTTGCTGTGCTCGCATCAAAGGTAACAAACCAGTGATCCTGAAACCCAATAGTGAAACACTCCTATGGTGCCGAGCTGCTCCCGGAATCCAAGGTCAAGACTACCAAGCCCTAGTAGAACCTATCAACCTAGAGGACCATCCTGTAGTCCGAGCTGCAAGAAGCCTAGTGACCGTTTCTCAAGTTAAAGTGCCAATTCGTCTCCTGAACTTAAGTAGTAGCAGTATACCCTTGACCAAGCACTACCTTGTTGCTCAGTTGTTACAAGTCACTTTTCAAGATGTTTTCAGTGTACCTGCAGCTACGACTGAACAGTGTACTCAGAAGCTGAATACTCAAGATCATACTCCAAATACATTATGATGGAAAAAACTCAATGTGGGAGATACTTCTACACCTGAGGAACAAATTGAAGGAGTCTTAAAAGTTAGGAAGGAACATCATATCAATTGATATTTCAATTTCGGTCTGCAGCACTATCATAACTCCTGTGCAACATGCCCGCTGTCTTGGGGCCACATTTGACTCCAATCTCTCCTTTGTTCCCCATATTCAATCACTTACACGCTCTTGTCGTCTGCACCTCAAGAATATCGCCAGAATCCGCCCTTTTCTTATGGTGGAAATGGCTAAAACTCTTGTTGTTGCCTTGATTCATTCTCGTCTTGACTACTGCAATGCATTACTAATCGGTCTCCCTCTCACTAAACTCTCCCCCCTTCAGCCTGTCCTAAATGCTGCATCAAGGCTCATCTATCCATCCAACCGCTACACTGATGCTACTAGCCTGTGCCAGTAACTTCACTGGTTGCCCATCCACCACAGAATACAGTTCAAACTTCTCACCCTCACCCACAAAGCTCGCCACAGTGCTGCACCTCCATACATCTCCTCCCTCATCTCCATCTACCACCCTACTCGTGCTCTCCATTCTATTAGCGACTTAAGATTAATAACCTCCATAATTCGTACCTTTCACTCCCGTCTTCAAGACTTTTCTCGAGCTGCACCTACTCTCTGGAATACTCTGCCCCGGCATACTAGGTCAATCCACAACTTCTCCACCTTCAGACGTGCCTTAAAAACACATCTTTTCAGGCAGGCTTATCAAGCTACCTAAACTGACTATTCCCCGACTAAACCTCCCACTCACCAACTCCTCTGGCCTAAACTCAATCCTCTAGTAGTCCCAAACCCGAAGCAGATCGGTGGGCACCACTCCTGTCAGTTCAATAATGGCTCAAATCCTACTTATCACAATCAACTACCTTATGTGTCATCCCCAATTCCTCATAGATTGTAAGCTCTTGCGAGCAGGGCCCTGACTCCTAGTGTTTCAGTTGAACTTGTAAAGCGCTGCGGAATATTGTGGCGCTATATAAATACATTTTTTTATTATTATTATTATTATCATCAAGCCTTCAGTAAATATCCTTTAGATTATGGAGAGGTCAGTGTAATCAAGCACACCATCCCTACCGGTTCACACCCTCCAATCAAAGAAAGGCACCGGCCTATACCATCAACTATGTACCAATCTGTGAAAAAGATGATCCAGGAGATGAAGAATTCAAAAATCATCAAAGACAGCCATACTACATGGGCTGCACCTCTAGTCCTTGTCCGAAAGAAAGATGGTAACATTCGGTTCTGTGTGGACTACAGGAAGATTAATCAAATTACCCACAAGGATGCCTATCCTTTACCAAGAATCGAGGAGTCCTTGACAGCATTAGGATCCTCAGCTTACTTTTCTACTCTGGATTTAACCAAAGGGTACTGGCAGGTACCCATGGCTCATGAAGATAGTGAAAAAACAGCATTTACTACCCCATGGGCCTATTTGAATTTAACTATATGCCCTTTGGACTTTGCAATGCACCTGGAACTTTCCAAAGATTAATGGAACGCTGTTTAGGCCACAAGAACTTTGAAACTGTCTTGCTATACCTGGATGATGTCATCATCTACTCTAAATCCTATGAAGACCACTTAAAACATCTTGCAGAGGTTTTTCAAGTCCTCATCAAGCACGGACTCAAGATCAAACCCTCTAAGTGCTACCTACTAAAACCAGAAGTCAAGTACCTGGGACATGTTAGTTCTGAAGGTGTCAAGCCAGACGCAGAGAAAATAGCTGCAGTCCAGAATTGGCCTACTCCTACCACAGTAAAAGAAGTGAGAAGTTTTCTTAGTTTTGCAGGATACTACAGATGTTTCATCCCTCACTTTGCCCAGATTGCTGAACCGATACAAAAACTCCTGAGAGGACATCCCAAGAAGTACCAGAAAGCCCAGATACCAATCGAATGGAATGAAGACAGAGATATTGCTTTCCAACTCCTGAAGAAGTTGACCGAACCACCTGTCTTAGGCTATCCAGATTACCAACAGCCATTCCATCTCTACACTGATGCCAGTAAGAAAGGCCTGGGAGCTGTCCTGTCTCAACTG
Organism: Bufo bufo; assembly: GCF_905171765.1. NCBI lineage: Eukaryota > Metazoa > Chordata > Amphibia > Anura > Bufonidae > Bufo > Bufo bufo. The sequence goes on along the minus strand of NC_053399.1, from coordinate 17,715,691 downwards.
CAAGAAGGTAAGGAGAGAGTAATTGCTTATGTCAGCAGATCTCTTAGAGGTGCTGAGAGAAATGACCAGAACTACAGTTCCTTCAAGCTGGAATTCCTCGCACTCGTGTGGGCTGTCACAGAAAAATGTAAAGACTACCTCGCAGAAACATCATTTGTGGCCTATACTGATAACAACCCACTGGCGCACCTCAACACAGCCAAGTTAGGAGCCTTAGAACAAAGATGGGCCTCACTTCTTGCCAACTACAACTTTGTGGTCAAGTACAGAAGAGGCAGATGCCTTATTCAGTCTGCCTACCAGAGAAGACCCTACTGAACAGGAAGACATTGGAGAAGAAGTAGAGATGCCGGTTTTCTACAAACAATTTGTCCAACAAGATGTTATCACCATCAAAGGTAAAGAAGTCCTCAACTTCCAACATCAGAGATATCCAGAACCCCAAGTTGAGAAAGAAAGGTGGATCAAATTGTAGGCGGAAAGTAGAGTATTAGGTGAGCTACAAGATTTCTTCACTAGTGGAAGAACACCAGAAAGAATCTGCAGAAAGAATGCAGATCCAGAGCTACTCAAGCTATAGAGACACAGAAAGCAACTGTTCATGCAAAGAAAAAACTATTGTTAAGAAGAACCCTAGATCCCGTCACCAATGATCGGCTGCATCAAATTATAGTACCACGCCAAGATGCCAGAATTGTCCTTGAAATGTACCACGATAGGTCAGGACACTTTAGTGTACAAAAAACAGAAGCTACCATCCGCCGAAGATTTTATTGGGTTGGAATGAGAGAAGATATTGAAAATTGGTGTCGAGAATGTTCTACTTGTACCATTTGAAGAAGTGAGAGATATTACCAAAGAGCACCATTACATCCCATTGTAAGCCAAGCACCTCTAGTGATAGTGCCCATTGATCACGTAAAGCTAGAACCAAGTCGTTCAGGATATACCTACGCCATGACAATATTTGATCACTACACCAAATTTGTAGTAGCTGTACCTGTTAAAGACTTGACAGCCAAAACCGCTGCAAACATTTTCTGGAAGAATTTCCTGTTGCCCTATGGATGCCCTGAAAAGATTCTCCCAGATCATGGATCTGCCTTTAAATCCCAACTCTGCCATGAACTATGTTCACTTCACAATTGTCAGAAGATGAGAACAACAGCTTACCATCCTCAAGGTAACAGACTTTGCGGAAAAAAATGAAACAAACCTTGATTAAAATGTTGAGAGCTATACCACCTGCCTAAAGAACTGATTGGCCAACTCTACTACCTCAATTGATGTATCTTTACAACAATACCATCCATTGTTCTACTGGATACACCCCATATTACCTTATGTTTGGCCATCAAGGCAGATTACCTGCAGATCTCACCTTGGATGTACAAGTTCCAGATTCCATCAATCCTTTACCACAAACAGATTGGGTGAGTGAACATCAAAAACGCCTAGCTGATGCCCAAGAGATTGTCCAGATCTGCATGGCGAATGTATGCCAAAAGCAACAGAAAGACTATGATCAGTCTGCAAAAGCAGAACCCTTAAAAATTGGTAACCATGTGTAACTGAAAAATAATCATCGCATTAGTAAGCTGGATAGTAAATGGGAAAGAGAACCCTACATCATCATAGCTATTCCGAATCCTGAAACTGATATCTACGAAATCACCAAAGAGAACAGAGCACCACAAATAGTGCACCGCAACCGTCTCAAGCTGTGTTTACAAGAAGTGGTCCAAGTAGAAGCTCCAACCACAGAACAATCGTCTGAAAAGTCACCTGATCCAGTGGAACCAACAGTCTATTGGAAACCTATTATTAGACTCAGAACCTCCACACTGGTTCTTTACACCGTGGCTTAACCTCCTTGTTTGCGCAAAGACTAATACAGCCCCACTTCAGCAAGAAAAACAACCTAGTGAAGGATCCTCACTAGCTCAAGATATACCAAGTTACCTGGAGCCAAGACCTGTAGAGTCACAGCCACTTCGAAGATCCGGCCGAATTACCAAGGGAAAACCACCTGCCCGATACCAGGATTAATTGTTATTGCATTCCTGCATCATTTGGAGCTACAGAGCCAGGGTAAGAGACTTATTGCCTTGATTGTTTGCCTTGCTCTAAGGACTCTCTAAAGACTCCTTTACTCTTGTTTTGTAACGTTCAAGTCATGTGCCCAGAGATGGACTTTGACATACAGATGTAGCAGGGTTAGCACTCCAGCTCTTAACTCAAATTTCTTAACTCATCGTGTTCTCTTGAGACAAAAGCCATTGAAAAGCAATTAAAGGTGTTTGCTTAGATTAGATAACACAATTCAGAAATCTCAGAAAACAGGTGTTAACTCTACTCCATCCGTAATAAAGCCCTCCTTGATATTCTACAACCATCATGCTTCATGCCCAGGGAAAAGACTCATGCCCTGTTAGCCTCCTGTGAAATTTCCTAGTTGTTTACATTATGGACTATCCGGGTCTTTACTGTTCGTTGTGCTAGGTCAGCGCCGCCCAGATCCTCAGTTACAAGATAAACTATGGCCCTTGTCACCCATGCTATATTGTGATGCTCCTGATGGATATGCCTAACCCAATTCTTTTATATAGAATAGAGAACACAAAAATGGGGTACTGGTACTGTGTATATGCACGCATGCTCTTTTTGTATTTTTCAGGTGATGCATCATCATGGCAAGAGTGCGTCGAGGACGACTTACATTAAAGCACGGGGGGATGCATTATCCTGAAATACATTGCTTAATACTGTGATCAATTTTCATGTAAATTGTGCTTGTATATGAGTTCCAATAAAGTTGCATAGGGAGGGGGAGGTTCTAACAAGCCTCCCAGGGCTGACTCCGCCCTGCACACAGTATAAAGGAGAAGGAGGTCAGTGTGTGTGATGTCTGAGGACAAAGCTGCACCTCAGCAGCCATCTTGGAGAGTTACAAAAATTCCATAGTTAGTTCTATGCCTCAGCCCATAGAAGGGACAGATTACAGAAGAACCAGGCAACTCGGAGAGGGAGTGAGAATATTGGCAAAGGAAGGTAACTATCGTTTATCAGGCTCTAGTCTCCTTTGCCTTAAGGGGAGAGATTCTAAGCTACAAGCTGCCCATCATAACCAAGGACAGAAAGGCCATCTGTCAGAACATAGTAATCCTAGAGAGGATACAGAAGCATATGATTATACAGTACAGCAGACATAGTACATCCCTCCAGCCTGGAGAAACAAGGGAGAAAGATTGATTGTTATAGAGTGAAACTACCCCTTATGCAACTTTTGGGAACTAATCTGAATCATTGTAAAAGCTGCCTTGCTGTAAATTACTTTTGCATACATTGATGACCTTTGGATCAGCTTCAGTAAAGTACTGGAGTTTGTTAAGAAACTTGGTCTATTTATTCCACATTATCTCCTATTTGCACCTTATGGTGCTGGCGTCACGTACACAGGGGCCCAGCCACCAAAGCACCCTAAGCATACCCACTACCATCAAGGGCACCTCAACTTCCATCTGGCTGGTGTTCCCTGCAATAGATAGGAGGATTTAGAGCTGTCTTATTTATCACTGCACGCCGGCCCAGGGAGCTGCAAAACCACTCACATACTGCCCCTGCGGTCCGGTCCGCTGCATAAAGGTTTTCCTTGGGACTGCCAGGTGCCATCTTGGAAATATTCAGACTCATAGCGCTGCTGGTTCCTGTAAGTTTCTCCAACTGGTCCCAGTTGTTCTAAGACAGAGTCTAAGACAGAGTCCATCTCGTTTACAATGTCAGCGAGCTGTATGGCCAGGGAGCTCTGCTTGCGGTCATGCATCTCCTGGCAGTCAGGGTTTGCTGCCTTCAGCTTGTACATGCAATCAATCTGTTTCTGAACCTGCAGTTTATCTTGCTTCAGAGTCTCCATTTTCCTAACCATTGCTGGAATCTCATCAGCCAGGCAAAGCTCAGGTGCACGCTCTCCTTCTCTAGCAGACTGTCCAATGCTGGGTACTGCAGGCTGTGGACTCACAGGATGACCTATCACAGGTGTAGTAGTTCTTCCTGGTGAAGAAACTTGTGGCTGCCGTCACTTTGGTGGGTGCACAATCTCCAGATTGGAGAACGGCTCCCAGGTTTTTCCCAGTGGCTGCACCTTGAAACCTTCCTGCTTTTCCATCTTTGGTCTCCACCACACTTTTTGCAACTTTTTTGCTGCTGCTCCCAGATCTTGTACGCTCACTCTGTATCAGGACATTTTGTTGAATGTTTTGCTGTATGGTCTGTCTCTCCAGAGAATTTATTTTTTGTCTGCATGGGGAAGGTGTGGGCTGCAATGGATTCTGCTTCACCTCCTCTTGCTGCAAAATATTACTGCACTTTGGTATATCTGTCACTTTTTCCTTCTGAAAGCTGCACATTTACACTGGTAGGTGGATTCATTAAACTGTAACTTACGGCTTCTTTCTTCTCTGCAATTACTTTCTTCCCATCCTGGCTTCTTGCTGTACTGGGACTGCTGACACCATGTCTGAAACTGCTGACATTCTGCACATTCACTTTCTTCAGAAGAACTCAGTATTATAGTAGTTATATTCTTGTACATAGTAGCAGTATTATAGTAGTTATATTCTTGTACATAGGAGGTAGTATTATAGTAGTTATATTCTTGTACATAGAAGGCAGTATTATAGTAGTTATATTCTTGTACACAGGAGCAGTATTATAGTAGTTATATACTTGTACATGGGAGACAGTATTATAGTAGTTATATTCTTGTACATAGGAGCATTATTATAGTAGTTATATTCTTGTACATAGGAGGTAGTATTATAGTAGTTATATTCTTGTACATGGGAGACAGTATTATAGTAGTTATATTCTTGTACATAGGAGCATTATTATAGTAGTTATATTCTTGTACATAAGGAGCAGTATTATAGTAGTTATATTCTTGTACATAGGAAGCAGTATTATAGTAGTTATATTCTTGTACATAGGAGCATTATTATAGTAGTTATATTCTTGTACATAGGAGAAGTATTATAGTAGTTATATTCTTGTACATAGGAGGCAGTATTATAGTAGTTATATTCTTGTACATAGGAAGCAGTATTATAGTAGTTATATACTTGTACATAGGAGCAGTATTATAGTAGTTATATTCTTGTACATAGGAGCAGTATTATAGTAGTTATATTCTTGTACATAGGAGCAGTATTATAGTAATTATATTCTTACATATAGGAGCAGAATTATAGTAATAATATTCTTGTACATAGGAGCAGTATTATAGTAGTAATATTCTTGTACATAGGAACAGTATTATAGTAGTTATATTCTTGTACATTGGAGGCAGTATTATAGTAATTATTTTCTTGTACATAGAAGTATTATAGTAGTTATATTCTTGTACATAGGAGCAGTATTATAGTAGTTATATCCTTGTACATAGGAGCGGTATTATAGTAGTTATATTCTTGTACATAGGAGCAGTATTATAGTAGTTATATTCTAGTACACAGGAGGCAGTATTATAGTAGTTATATCCTTGTACATAGGAGCGGTATTATAGTAGTTATATTCTTGTACATAGGAGCAGTATTATAGTAGTTATATTCTTGTACATAGGAGCAGTATTATAGTAGTTATATTCTAGTACACAGGAGGCAGTATTATAGTAGTTATATCCTTGTACATAGGAGCGGTATTATAGTAGTTATATTCTTGTACATAGGAGCAGTATTATAGTAGTTATATTCTTGTATATAGGAGGCAGTATTATAGTAGTTATATTCTTGTACATAGGAGGCAGTATTATAGTAGTTATATTCTTGTACATAGGTGGCAGTATTATAGTAGTTATATTCTTGTACATAGGAGGCAGTATTATAGTAGTTATATTCTTGTACATAGGAGGCAGTATTATAGTAGTTATATTCTTGTACATAGGAGCAGTATTATAGTAGTTATATTCTTGTACATAGGAGGCAGTATTATAGTAATTGTATTCTTGTACATAGGAGGCAGTATTATAGTAGTTATATTCTTGTACATAGGAGCAGTATTATAGTAGTTATATTCTTGTACATAGGAGGCAGTATTATAGTAGTTATAGTCTTGTACATAGGAGGCAGTATTATAGTAGTTATATTCCTGTACATAGGAGCAGTATTATAGTAGTTATATTCTTGTACATAGGAGGCAGTATTATAGTAGTTATATTCTTGTACATAGGATCAGTATTATAGTAGTTATATTCTTGTACATAGGAGCAGTATTATAGTAGTTATATTCTTGTACATAGGAGGCAGTATTATAGTAGATATATTCTTGTACATAGGAGCAGTATTATAGTAGTTATATTCCTGTACATAGGAGCAGTATTATAGTAGTTATATTCTTGTACATAGGAGGCAGTATTATAGTAGTTATATTTTTGTACATAGGATCAGTATTATAGTAGTTATATTCTTGTACATAGGAGGCAGTATTATAGTAATTGTATTGTTGTACATAGGGGCAGTATTGTGTTATAAGCAATCAAGGGTTTGAGCAGCTCTCACCTGCCAAGGATTCCACTGTTATAGCACAGAACAACTCCTTCACCCGAATCAGGAGTAAGTATGAAGATATGAAGAAAAAATGGGTTTTGTCCAGCTTGTGGTTGTGGTAATCCAAAAAAGCTCTTTATTCAAAATTCTATATAAAATCCAGGTACAGGAATGCAGAGTCTACATGTTTCGGGCACAATTCACTTTTAGCCCTTACTCATGACTAATTCAAATACACTGTCTGGTCACCTTTATAGAAAGGAGGGGTGGCTCCCTCACCTGAGGCAATCAGGTTAAAACTCAACCCCTCCCATCTACAAGGGCGTACAAAAATAAAAACATGCCACAAATAGTTCAAATAGTCCATGAAAAACAAGTTAAAGAAATAGGGAAAAGAAAAGAGAAATAAATTATCAGTTAGTACTGTAGAATTAGATCCAGTTTTTTGTTTAGACCTTGGGGCTGGCGACTTTCTAACCGGAAAATCCAATATGATTCTCTGTTTAAAAGTTTCCTTTTTCTGTCGCCACCTCTTATTGGTTTTTTAACTTTTTCAATACCTTGTACTGACATATAGGAGACATCACCACTATGTACCATAGCAAAATGGAGGCTTGCCGCAGATATATTGCGGTTCTCATGGTGCGGTATGTCTGATATATGTTTACTAATGCGTGTTTTTTTTGCGTTTGTTGTACATCCTACATATTGCAACTTGTGCATGTTATACAATAGATCGCATAGGTAGTATTGCAATTTAGGAAGGATTTTATTTTAAAAACCTGGCCATTAGTGCTGGATTCAAAACTTTGATAGATTTTCATATGTCTGCAGCAAGTGCAAATAGAGTGACCGCATTTATAATTCCCTTTTGTTGACAGCCATGTACTTTGTGTTGTTCGGGACTAATCATTTTTAAAAAGAGATGGGCTCACAGAACTGGCTATGGTGGGTGCCTTTCGGGCTGCACATTTGATGCCTTTTTGTGCCATTGCTGCCCATTTTTTGTCACATGATAGTACTGGGAAGTGCTTTTTAACAATATTGCAAATTTGAATATATTCATTGCTATATTGTGTGACAAAAATATTTTTTCTTTCATAATTAGAAATCTCTCTAGTTTTTGGTCCCTTTGTTTCTACATGTGTAGCCAGCAATAGGTTCCTGTTCATATTTAGGATATCTCTGTTGCATTTTTCCATAATTTTTTCTGCGTATGCTCTGTGTGCCAATCCTCTTATAATATCTTGCGCCTCTGTCTCATAGGCTGACTCTTCACTGCAATTTCTTCTTGCCCTGATCAGTTCTCCTTTAGGTATATTTCTGATGGTATGGATAGGATGGCATGACTTTGCATGCAATAATGTATTACCTGCTGTTGGTTTTCTGTATGTGCTGGTATATATGGAGGCTGTGGCGGAGTCCCCCCTGAGGCGGAGATCCAGGAACTCGATGTTCCTGGCGCTGTGTTGAACAGTAAATTGAATACCGTTCACACACGCGTTTAGATATTCTGCAGCTTAACTCTGCAGCAGCATTTCCAATCAATAGACTCACAGGTGTGTAGTCCTGGAGATGCTGCAGCTAGTACGCTTACCTCCAATGTAGATCCAGACCAAGGTATCATTAACACTACTTCAACTCTAGATCACACATTTGATTCAGCCAGTATGTCCTTTAACGAAATGTTACATGTGTGTGACCTATTAGAATTGGGAAATATGTGTCTTCCTTCTAATCCTGTTCATTGTTCGTCAGACTTTAACCCTTCCAACCGTGACTTCTATCCGGTGCAATCTAGATCCCATGCGCTGGATAGATTTCAGGAATTAGTTGAGAGGGATTTGGTCTCATTGAACAACAAAAAGATTCAAATACAAATAATTTATCCAAAAAAGAATCCCTAGCATTGCGTAATCTCAGCAACAGGGATGACATTGTAGTGAAACAGGCTGATAAGGGGGGGAGCGGTGGTCATCCTTGACTGTGAATTATACAGATCTCTTATTCACCAGATGCTACATAATGATAGAATCTATAGCGCTTTATCAGGTGACCCGCTCCCCTCTTTTCAGAAAGAACTAAAAGATCTGCTATTACTTGGATTTAATATAGGTGTTCTCAACCAAAAAGAACATGACTATATCTTTGTTGCATTTCCAGTCATCCCAATTTTGCATGCTCTACCAAAAGTGCACAAATCAATTTTTCCCCCTCCCCTGAGACCAATTGTCTCGGGCATAGGGTCGTATTTAGAACGCCTCTGCCAGTGGGTGGACTCACTACTGCAACCCCTGATCCCAAATATCCCTGTTTTTTTGAGGGATACTAAATCGGTCTTGCAAGCAGTACAAAAATTTTAAGTGGTCCCAAGAATACTCATGGGTGACAGCGGATGTAGTTGCACTATACCCCAGTATCCCCCATAATTTGGTGAACACTTCCCTAATGTGGTTTTTAGAGAATTTTGGACATTTTTCTGCGGTGCTAACAGAGTATGTGGTGGCTGTGGTGGACTTCCTCCTGAGATGAAATTATTTGATGTTTGATGGAATGTTCTTCCTGCAGACATCGGGGGTGTCGATGGGGGCCAAGTTCTCTCCCTCCATAGCTAATATTTTTATGGCATGGCTAATATTTTTATGGCATGGTGGGAGAGAAATTTTCTCCTCATCGACACCAACCCTTTCTCAGACAACATAAGATGGTATGGCCGTTACATCGACGACCTGATCTTTATCTGGTCTGGCGATGTGGCAGCCATACCATCTTTTGCAGAATATCTAAACGCGTGTGTGAACGGTATTCAATTTACTGTTCAACACAGCGCCAGTAACATTGAGTTCCTGGATCTCCGCCTCAGGGGGGACTCCGCCACAGCCTCCATATCAGGGCCGGATTAACGTAGGGGCTGATGGAGCTGCAGCTCCAGGCCCCTACCATAAAATAGGCCCATCCCCAGCCAAAAGGCCGTCGGGAGGGTTAATAGTCCTCTGTTGTACACAGCGCAGCGTCACACAGCACAGACAATGCAGAGACGCTCACCTCACGCTGGCAGCAGGGAGCCTGAGGGAGGGACTCGGGAGGAGCGTAATATGATCCTAGAGTGGAAGCTGCTTCTGCCAGCCCCTCCCCTCCCCGCCCACCAACCAATCAGAGCTGAGACAAGGCAAGCACTAGCAGCTCTGAGTCATCTGAGTAGTACAGGGAGTCTTCACAGGTCCTGTAAGGGAACTGCACAGTGTAAAGTGTAGTTCCCAGGTTAGAACAGTGCATCTGCCAGGACCTGTGATGACATCATCTTCAGCATCACAGGTCCTGCAGAATCTAGCAAAGGAACTGCACCAAAAATGGTGTAGTTCCTAGGTTTGAAAGGTACATCTGCCAGGACCTGTGATGACATCATCACAGGTCCTTCAACCCCTAACAGCAAGTATTAGAAGTTCACAAGCAGCTCTGCATTGATCCATACAGACTGGAATGGAGTGGTAAGAGGAGGTCCTCCACTTTTCATCATTTACCCCCCCCCCCTCCATGCCCTGTTTTTACTCATTGCTCACTCATGTATAATACTTCAGACAGGTACAGTGACCACTACCTCATGTACTTCACACACACAGTGACCATAATTGTATAACTGACCACATATTTCTATAAACACTGCATCTACAGTATTATACCTTGTATGCCTCACATATATATATATATATATATATATATATATATATATATACACACACACACTGCATATATTAAACAGTATTATAGATGCAATATGTACAGATATATAATATATATTGCAGTGTACTGATATGTGAGGTACAAGGTATAATATATGCAGTGTGTATAGATATATTGTGTATACAGCAGTGTACTGATATGTGAGGTACGAGGTATAATAGATGCACTGTGTACAGATATATAGTATATACAGCAGTGTACTGATATGTGAGGTACGAGGTATAATAGATACAGTGTGTACAGATATATAGTATATACAGCGGTGTACTGATATGTGAGGTACGAGGTATGATAGATGGTGTGTACAGGTATATTTGCAGCGTACTCAAGTTGTGTGCAATAGGTGTTTCTGGGTGATGTAGTGCAATATACACTAACCTGGTACAGCTGACTCTCTGCAAGGGCAGGTATAGGTAGAAATAGTTCGTGACGCCAGTGCCAAGTAAACGGTGGCACGCCGTTTGCGGATGCAGGAATAAATTGAGGAAACGTAGTCTTAAAACAGAACTCCAACTTTAGTAGTTTCGCAAGCAGAGACAATATAGGAAATGCAGTTCCTTAGCATACAGTCGATTTTGCAATTCGGTCGATGCAGGCAATTCAGTTATAGCAGGGTAATTACAGAGTGTTGAACACAGGACTTGCAGCACAGGAGCTAGCACTCTAATTCTGTCTGATCCTGGAATATAGCATATCTTCACCAAGGCCCATTAACCTAGTTCTGGCTTTATATCCTTGGCTATAGCTTTAATCAGTACCTCCTCTGTCTTTCTGAGTACCTCTTGCTTTCCTGATCTTTGCCTCAGTCTCTCCTATCTTCTGAATGGTTCCTCAGGCCCTTAGGGTAAGATGTTCCTGCTTCTGCATATGGGTATTCAGGAGGGAATCTTCTCCTGAACAGCAGGCTTCAGGCCTGGACTTGTCTCGGACATTGTCTAATCTCCAACTGTAGGTTACAGATACTAGACTCCGTCTCCCCTGCACTTCCCTGTCTGGCCTTATATAAACTAGGGCTCCCTAGCTCCCTCTATGGACTAGAAGTAGGAATGACACCCCTAGCAGGCCTGTAAGTGCAAGTTTCAGTGACAGGAAAATACACACATTACATTACATTTTATAAAACTGACATATAGCAACTTCCCATAATTAGGAGGGACGACAGCACACCAAGTGACCTTTGGTAGTAACGGGTATTACAACTCCCGTATACTACATATTGTATATACAGTATTGGATTGATATGTGAGGTACGAGCTGTAATTTATACCTCATATATCAGTACACTGCTGTATATACTATATACCTGAACACACTGCATATATTATACCACATTCCTCACATATCAGTACACTGCTGTATACACTATACATCTGTACACACTGTATCTATTATACCTCTTTTGTGTGCCAATCCGGCCCTGATGGCATAAATTATAAAACAGCAGCGAACATAGTTCATGGAACAAAGAGAGAGGCCTGGAATGGGTAGTGGGAGGGGCTATAAAAGGGGAATGGGGGCCCAATTTAGATTCTTGCTATGGGGCCCAGTGATTTCTATGTACGCCTTTGACAGGAGCAGAGAGATAAGAGACGTGACAGATGACACAGAGTTTAGATTACAGGTTGAATTAACCCTTTAGGATCAAATTGGCTTCTCAGGAGATATATATGTTAAAGGCATCTCATTCAGTAGCTATATAACTAAGGGTGGGTTCACATCTCCTTTATGGATTCTGTTAAGTGGGGACTGTGGGGACTATTTTATTATCAGCCAGTGACTGTGTTACTGTAATACTGTTATCAATTCAGCACATAGTTTTCCCTGTGCGTGCATTCACATTTCACTTCACTTGGTTGGTTGTACTACTGTCAGTGTCAGACTGTTGTCACTGTGGGTAACAATGCACAACAGACAACAATGCACACCACAGTGACAGCTCCTGAGTCCTCCTGTCCGGCGTCACCCTCAGCTTCCCTTCACTATCACTATAATCAATCACTCTTCCTGATCCGGACTCACTCATTAGAGAGCTGAAGAGCCGACTGAGTCAGCAGCAGCAAGTGAATCGAATGGATAGCATCTGCGCATGCGCACCGGCACCTAGAGTCTTCGGTTCACTTGCGAGTCAGCTCAGCAGTCAGTGACTCAGCAAGTGAACCAAAGATCCGATTCATGAACCGATTAATCTGGAAGATCCGAACTTCCCATCACTATTGTACACAGCGCAGCGTGCAGGAGGGATAACCGCGGGCGCACTGAGGTCATATCCGGCGGGCCGCGGCATTACAGGAACAGCACCAGCTGCTCTGACGTCCTGTCGCCGGATATACGTCACAGGATATCCGGCGGCAGGACGTCAGAGCAGCTGGTGCGGTTCCTGTAATGCCGGCCCGCCGGATATGACCTCAGTGCGCCCGCGGTTATCCCTCCTGCACGCTGCGCTGTGTACAACCTACTCAGCAGTTTCGACCAGCACACGGCCCACAGCGCTCAGCCACACCAGCCCGTGAGACAGCAGGAGCTTCTGGAGCAGGGCAGGTATCAGATAAACTCATCCAGTTGGAAGGGAGGGCAATCATAGTGCTGTTATGATTTATGGACACAGCTCTCAGCATGCTTAGCCAGCCTTCTATCTGGCTGTGCTTCTTAAGAGTCACCGTCCACAGGCTCAGAAACAGCCTGTGGACTGTGACTCTCAAGAAGCACAGCCAGATAGAAGGCTGGCTAAGCATGCTGAGAGCTGTGTCCATAAATCATAACAGCACTATGAAAATTACTGACTGGCTAAGCATGCTGAGAGCTCAGTCTCTATAACATAACACATTAAAGAAATTACTGTTTCTAGCTGCTAGTCCACAGTCCACAGCAGCTAGAAACAGTAATTTTCTTTAAAGGGATTCTGTCACCAGGTTTGACCCCTGTCAGCTAAAAATATGCTGATGTTCAGGGCGTCTTCACGATTCCTAATGTGGGCTTATAAATGTCATCTGTGGGCTTATTTAGCTAAAAAACAGCTATTACTAACCTGTCAGTCAAACAAATAAGGGGCCTAAGGGGATGTTAATGGCTGCAAGATGCCCGCCGCACCCACCGCCGTTCGTGCCCAGCGCCGCCTTTCCGGACTTCTGCACCGCCTCCTAATCCTCTGTGCCACCTCTCGCTCTCCCTCCCTCCCCCCTCCTTCTGCTGTAAGATCTCGCGCTTGCGCACAGGGCTCTGCCTGATGCGCCCGTGCAGACTTCTCCATTTGGCTTCTTACAGCGAAGTGCGCATACGCCGGCACTTCGCTCAACCCCTGTATGCGCGAGATCTTACAGCAGGAGGAGGGGGGAGGGAGGGAGAGCGAGAGGCGGCACAGAGGATTAGGAGGCGGCGCAGAAGTCCGGAAAGGCGGCGCTGGGCACGAACGGCGGCGGGTGCGGCCGACACCTTGCATTCATTAACATCCCCTTGGGCACCTTATTTGTTTGACTGACAGGTTAGTAAAAGCAGTTTTTTAGCTAAATAAGCCCACAGATGACATTTATAAGCCCACATTAGGAATCGTGAAGACGCCTTGAACATCAGCATATTTTTAGCTGACAGGGGTGAAACCTGGTGACAGAATCCCTTTAATGTGTTATGTTATTTAGACACAGCTCTCAGCATGCTTAGCCAGCCTTCTATCTGACTGGCTAAGCATGCTGAGTGCTGTGTCCATAAATCATAACACAGCTCTATGAAAATTACTGTTTCTAGCTGCTGTTGTCCACAGTCCACAGCAGCTAGAAAACAGTAATCTTCATAGTCATGTTAAATGATCACTATAGTGTCAGGAAAACAAAGCGGTTTTCCTGACACTATAGTGCCCTGAGGGTGCCCCCACCCTCAGGGCCCCCCTCCCGTGGTCCCCCTCCATGTTGCCAAGATAGACGCCAAATGATTAAGACACTGAGTGCAGTTCCATAAAAAAAGGCCCAGCAAAATCCTCAGCACCAGGCCCATGATGCTCTTAATCCGGCCCTGCTCCATATATACCAGCACATACAGAAAACCAACAGCAGGTAATACACTATTGCATGCGAAGTCATGCCATCCTTTCCATACCATCAGAAATATACCTAAAGGAGAACTGATCAGGGCAAGAAGAAATTGCAGTGAAGAGTCAGCCTATGAGACAGAGGCGCAAGATATTATAAGAGGATTGGCACACAGAGCATACTCAGAAAAAATGATGGAAAAATGCAACAGAGATATCTCAAATATGAACAGGAACTCATTGCTGGCTACACATGTAGAAACAAAGGGACAAAAAACTAGAGAGATTTCTAATTATGAAAGAAAAAATATTTTTGTCACACAATATAGCAATGAATATATTCAAATTTGCAATATTGTTAAAAAGCACTTCCCAGTACTATCATGTGACATAAAATGGGCAACAATGGCACAAAAAGGCATCAAATGTGCAGCTCGAAAGGCACCCACCATAGCCAGTTCTGTGAGCCCATCTCTCTTCAAAAATGATAAGTCCCGAACAACACAAAGTACATGGCTGTCAACAAAAGGAAATTATAAATGCGGTCACTCCATTTGCACTTGCTGCAGACATATGAAAATCTATCAAAGTTTTGAATCCAGCACTAATGGCCAGGTTTTTAAAATAAAATCCTTCCTAAATTGCAATACTACCTATGCGATCTATTGTATAACATGCACAAGTTGCAATATGTAGGATGTACAACAAACGCAATAAAAACACGCATTAGTAAACATATATCAGACATACCGCACCATGAGAACCGCAATATATCTGAGGCAAGCCTCCATTTTGCTATGGTACATGGTGGTGATGTCTCCTATATGTCAGTACAAGGTATTGAAAAATTAAAAAACCAATAAGAGGTGGCGACAGAAAAAGGAAACTTTTAAACAGAGAATCATATTGGATTTTCCGGTTAGAAAGTCGCCAGCCCCAAGGTCTAAACAAAAAACTGGATCTAATTCTACAGTACTAACTGATAATTTATTTCTCTTTTCTTTTTCTTTTTCTTTTTTTCATGGACTATATGAAATATTTGTGGAATGTTTTTATTTTTGTATGCCCTTGTAGATGGGAGGGGTTGACTTTTAACCTGATTGCCTCAGGTGAGGGAGCCACCCCTCCTTTCTATAAAGGTGAATCTGACAGTGTATTTTAAACAGTCATGAGTAAGGGCTAAAATTGAATTGTGCCCGAAACATGTAGACTCTGCTTTCCTGTACCTGGATTTTATATTGAATTTTGAATAAAGAGCTTTTTTGGATTACCACAACCACAAGCTGGACAAAACCCTTTTTTTCTTCATAGGAGCAGTATTATAGTAATTATTTTCTTGTACATAGGAGCAGTATTATAGTAGTTATATCCTTGTACATAGGAGCAGTATTATAGTAATTATTTTCTTGTACATAGGAGCAGTATTATAGTAGTTATATTCTTGTACATAGGAGCAGTATTATAGTAGTAATATTCTTGTACATAGGAGGCAGTATTATAGTAGTAATATTCTTGTATATAGGAGCAGTATTATAGTAGTTATATTCTTGTACATAGGAGCAGTATTATAGTAGTTATATTCTTGTATATAGGAGCAGTATTATAGTAGTTATATCCTTGTACATAGGAGGCAGTATTATAGTAGTTATATTCTTGTACATAGGAGCAGTATTATAGTAGTTATATTCTTGTACATAGGAGCAGTATTATAGTAGTTATATTCTTGTACATAGGAGCAGTATTATAGTAGTTATATTCTTGTACATAGGAGCAGTATTACAGTAGTTTATATTCTTGTACATCAGAGCAGTATTATAGTAGTTATATTCTTGTACATAGGAGTAGTATTATAGTAGTTATATTATTGTACATAGGAGGCAGTATTATAGTAGTTATATTCTTGTACATAGGAGCAGTATTTTAGTAGTTATATTCCTGTACATAGGAGCAGTATTATGGTAGTTATATTCTTGTACATAGGAGTAGTATTATAATAGTTTTATTCTTGTACATAGGAGCAGTATTATAGTAGTTATATTCTTGTACATAGGAGCAGTATTATAGTAGTTATATTCTTGTACATAGGAGGCAGTATTATAGTAGTTATATTCTTGTACATAGGAGGCAGTATTATAATAGTTATATTCTTGTATATAGGAGGCAGTATTATAGTAGTTATATTCTTGTACATAGGAGCAGTATTATAGTAGTTATATTCTTGTACATAGGAGCAGTATTATAGTAGTTATATTCTTGTACATAGGAGGCAGTATTATAGTAGTTATATTCTTGTACATCGGAGCAGTATTATAGTAGTTATATTCCTGTACATAGGAGCAGTATTATAGCAGTTATATTCTTGTATATAGGAGTCAGTATTATAGTAGTTATATTCTTGTACATCAGAGCAGTATTATAGTAGTTATATTCCTGTACATAGGAGCAGTATTATAGTAGTTATATTCTTGTATATAGGAGTCAGTATTATAGTAGTTATATTCTTGTACATAGGAGCAGTATTATAGTAGTTATATTCTTGTACATAGGAGCAGTATTTTAGTAGTTATATTCTTGTACATAGGAGCAGTATTATAGTAGTTATATTCTTGTACATCGGAGCAGTATTATAGTAGTTATATTCTTGTACATAGGAGGCAGTATTATAGTAGTTATATTCTTGTACATAGGAGGAGTATTATAGTAGTTATATTCTTGTATATAGGAGCAGTATTATAGTAGTTATATTCTTGTACATAAGAGCAGTATTATAGTAGTTATATTCTTGTACATAGGAGGCAGTATTATAGTAGTTCTATTCTTGTCCATAGGAGAGGATAGACGTGTGCTGCTGAGCTCCCTGCAGGGAGGGGACAGGGCTTCTGACCCAGGTGGAAGAGAGGGAAGCTGGGCTGATGATCCTGGGAAAGCCCAGAGCCTGGAGTGTGGCTTGCAGCATGGAGAGGAGAGTTTGGAAATGGTGGCTGGTGAGTCTTCTGAATGCAGCATTGTTTCTGACTTAAACATAAATGTGACCAGGAAAAATGTATTTAAACTTGAAATGAAGATCCACAGATTAAGAGATGAAATTAGCAAAGAGTCTGATCCTAAAACAAAGCTGATGAAGTGTGAGGGTCTGGATGGTTGCACACGTGAGCTGGCAGTACTGAAGGGGAGTCTGGAGGAAGATAAAAGTATAATATCTAAAATACAAAACTGGGCAAGTGACAAAAAGGAATCTAGAGCCCAAGTTGTGAAAAGGAGAGAAATTCTTAGAAAAAAAGAAACTGAATATGAGTGGTTGCAATGTTGTGAAGCAGAGGAACCCTATGGTATATGGGAGTGCAGAGACTGGAGGATCACAGCTCTTGTGTGAACCATGTTTGGGGTCTGAGCCATCAACCTCTGCAAATGCTGCAGAACAAAGTGTGCCAGACAGCAAGGGGTTAAGCACAGTGGACTTTGTTTGTAGCACTGATGAATTGAATTCTAGTGTCAGTCCTGTGATTCAGCAAGAAAACTCTTTATGTGCTGATATGGTCAGTGAGACCCCGCTCAGTGCTGCGAGTGACAATGTACCCCATATTGAACCAAGTGCACAGCGTGCAGCAGAGGTTACAGACATTGTACAGGACCCTCAGCTCTCCACAGTGCAGACAGCACCATCAGATGACCATAAGACTGCAGCTGAGGAGCGGCCGAGTACTGATCCATCTGCTGAACAACCTCAGTACAGGAGACTGTTCTCTAATGTCACCAGACCGGCGAACCCCCCACCTCAGAGGAGGAACGCAGTCAGAATCAGGTTCACAGGACCAGAGGAGAACATCCCCTCCAGACTGTATATTGGGAAAGTTCTTCTGAAAGAGTTAATGAAGTTTAAGGCTTCTGAGGTGTACGCTCTGATCCATATTCCTTCCACCAGGAATTATGATGTCAGCTTTAAGCTTCAGTACAGTCTGGATTTATTCTGGAGCATTTATAATGATACAAAAGAGAACAAGATTTAGGAGCACCTCATAGTGATCCAGCTGTCTAGGCCCCAGGTGGTCACGGCCACGGTCCTCTTCCAGTCAGAGGTGGTCGCGCTGGCAGATCTGGAGCTCTGGCTGAACAGACAGTGTGTAGTAGAAAGCCGGCCAGCAAAAATCTATGATGAGGAGGGTATATGGAATGGGGGCTACACTGTCAGAGTTCAGCTCGTTCAGCACAACGGGGTGACCAGCCATCTGCCGCACTCCTTCTACCTGGGCTCTGAGAGAGAGATATGTTATTACCCTGGGCAGCCGTGTCTGTGCCATAGATGTGGGGGCAGACACTTCGCCCACAGCTGCTCTCGCACCAAGTGCTCATTATGTGGACAGTTGGGGCATGTAAAGGACGAGTGCACAGGCCCGGTCATCTGTAACCTGTGCTTAGGACAGGGCCACACGTTCCTGGACTGTCCGCACGCAGAACACAACAAGATTACTGAGGAGATGTTCACAGAAAACATGGAGGAAGACCAGGAGGATGTCCCTACAACTACAGATGTAGTCCCAGAAACTGTCAATCCCAATGATGTTAGAAGGCAAGGTACCAGTGACCCTGCTGTAGAGACTGATGTGCCACCCATGGGTGCTGCTTCACAAATATCACCAGCCACCAAAGAGAAATTTCCTTCCAGAAAGCAAAATATTCAAAAAAGTTATCAATGAATTACTAAAACAAAAGCAAAGAACGCCTGAAGAACCGGCTGCCACCAAACCACCTGAAGAGAGGCCCTGCGTGTCTACAGAACCAGCTAACCCTGCAGGGGTCACACTTGTAGAACCAACTGATCCAGCCACAGAGACCATGTCCACAGAGACAGCTGGTCCAGCCACAGAGACTATGTCCACAGAGCCAGCTGGTCCAGCCATAGAGACCAGTGTGGATGATGATGGGTTCCAGACAGTAAAAAGTAAAAACAGCACAGTGAAGAGAACACCTGAGCTATCGGTGCTGGAAGTAGCTTCTGGACGTTACAGTGTACTGGGAGAAGAAGATCAGAAGGAAGAGGCACAAATGGAGCAAGTTCATTCACTCAATCCTGAGGATGACCCTCAGAAAGAAGATCTTGTTTCTTCAGTGTCCACCAAAAGATGGGGCTCTACAGGTCACAGCAGTGGGAGGAGGAAAAAAAGGGCAAAGAAGTTTAAGTGACCTGAATAAGACTGCAAAAAAAAAAACCCTCTTAATGTGAACAGTGTAAAGACTAAGAACAGGAGGCAGGCGAGTTTCTCAGGAGAGATCTGATGTCTTCTCCATCCATACAGGAGATTTATCTGAAGAGCAATGCTCATGAGTTTGCAGCCGGGAGACAAGAGGCGTATTTCTGTTTTTTTTGTGCTGGAGATAAATGATTGTGTGATAGGATAGAAGTTGAGAAAAATAACTGCAATAATGTGTAGTGGAGGAACATCCATGTGTCAGCATTTGTATAATGTTTGTGATGTAACTTTATTTCATTTATTTTCTATGACTTTATTGTAAATATATTGTAATATTTTGTTGCTTGATTTTAAATAAAAAGATCATTATAATAGTTATATTCTTGTATATAGGAGCAGTATTATAGTAGTTATATTCTTGTACATAGGAGCAGTATTATAGTAGTTATATTCTTGTACATAGGAGGCAGTATTATAGTAGTTATATTCTTGTACAAAGAAGGCAGTATTATAGTAGGTATAACCTTGTACATAGGAGGCAGTATTATAATAGTTATATTCTTGTATATAGGAGCAGTATTATAGCAGTTATATCCTTGTATATAAGGAGCAGTATTATAGTAGTTATATTCTTGTACATAGGAGCAGTATTATAGTAGTTATATTCATGTACATAGGAGGCAGTATTATAGTAGTTATATTCTTGTACATAGGAGCAGTATTATAGTAGTTATATTCTTGTACATACGAGCAGTATTATAGTAGTTATATTCTTGTACATAGGAGGCAGTATTATAGTAGTTATATTCTTGTACATAGGAGCAGTATTATAGTAGTTATATTCTTGTACATAGGTGCAGTATTATAGGAGTTATATTATTGTACATAGGAGGCAGTATTATAGTAGTTATATTCTTGTACACAGGAGCAGTATTATAGTAGTTATATTCTTATACATAGGAGGCAGTATTATAGTAGTTATATTCTTGTACATAGGAGCAGCATTATAGTAGTTATATTCTTGTACATAGGAGGCAGTATTATAGTAGTTATATTCTTGTACATAGGAGGCAGTATTATAGTAGTTATATTCTTGTACATAGGAGCAGTATTATAGTAGTTATATTCTTGTACATAGAAGCAGTATTACAGTAGTTATATTCTTGTACATAGAAGCAGTATTATAGTAGTTATAATCTTGTACATAGAAGCAGTATTATAGTAGTTATATTCCTATACATAGGAGGCAGTATTATAGTAGTTATAGTCTTGTACATAGGGGCAGTGTTATAGTAGTTATATTCTTGTACATAGGAGCAGTATTATAGTAGTTATATTCTTGTACATAGGAGCAGTATTATAGTAGTTATATTCTTGTACATAGGAGCAGTATTATAGTAGTTATATTATTGTACATAGGAGCAGTATTATAGTAGTTATATTCTTGTACATAGGAGCAGTATTATAGTAGTTATATTCTTGTACATAGAAGCAGTATTACAGTAGTTTTATTCTTGTACATAGGAGCAGTATTATAGTAGTTATATTCTTGTACATAGAAGCAGTATTATAGTAGTTATATTCTGGTACATAGGAGGCAGTATTATAGTAGTTATATTCTTGTACATAGGTGCAGTATTATAGTAGTTATATTCTTGTACATAGGAGGCAGTATTATAGTAGTTATATTCTTGTACATAGGAGGCAGTATTATAGTAGTTATATTCTTGTACATAGGAGCAGTATTATAGTAGTTATATTCTTGTACATAGGTGCAGTATTATAGTAGTTATATTCTTGTACATAGAAGCAGTATTATAGTAGTTATAATCTTGTACATAGAAGCAGTATTATAGTAGTTATAATCTTGTACATAGAAGCAGTATTATAGTAGTTTTATTCTTGTACATAGGAGGCCGTATTATAGTAGTTATAATCTTGTACATAGAAGCAGTATTACAGTAGTTTTATTCTTGTACATAGGAGCAGTATTATAGTAGTTATATTCTTGTACATAGAAGCAGTATTATAGTAGTTATAATCTTGTACATAGAAGCAGTATTACAGTAGTTTTATTCTTGTACATAGGAGGCCGTATTATAGTAGTTATATTCTTGTAGAGATAGCCTTGCGGTCCGCCCGATGGTCGTTTCGCGGCGAACTTTGCTAGTTCGCGATTTGCCGAACATGCGAACATATGGCGATATTCGCACGCACCATATTTTTTGGCATAGCGCCGAACTTTGACCCATAACACATCCATCAGGTAGGACAGGACAGCCAATTGAGATGTTTCAGAACATGGACACACCCCCTACCCTTTAAATAAACCCGATCTGACCGCCATTTTACATTCAGTCTTTTGCCAGTGTAGGGAGAGGTTACTGTGTGGGCAAGTACAGACTGTTAGGGACACCAAACGCTAGCTAATAGGGCCACAAAAGTCCTTTTAAGGACTAGTATAGGTGTGCTATCGATAGGTATGAAATACTGAGGAGTGTGATATACTTATAATATACTTTCTAACAGAAAGTATATTATAGTGCATTTGTATTGTGCAGCAGTTGTGTGCGGTTCTGCTGCGATACTGCAGCTATACAGCGGGACAAACGCTATTGGAATAACTAATTGCAACTAATGTGATATACCAGTTGCCCCAAATAAAAACTAATTGAGGCAGGGGTGTGATATACTATAATATACTTTCTATATAGTGCATTTGTATTGTTCAGCAGTTGTGTGCGGTTCTGCTTAGATACCGCAGCTATACAGAGGGACAAACGCTATTGGCAATAATTGCAACTGGTGTAATATACCAGTTGTCCCCCAAAAAAACAGATTGAGGCAGGGTTGTGATATACCTATAATATACTTTCCATATAGTGCATTTGTATTGTGCAGCAGTTGTGTGTGTTTCTGCTGAGAAACTGCAGCTATCCAGAGGGACAAACGCTATTGGAACAACTAATTGCAACTGGTGTGCTATAACAGTTGCTCCCAAAAAAACTGATTAAGGGGTTTGATATACCTGCTTCCAGCAAATAATCATTAAAGGGGTTGTCCGGGTTCAGAGCTGAACCCAGACATACCCCCATTTTCACCCAGGCAGCCCCCCTGACTTGAGCATCGGAGCAGTTTATGCTCTGATGCTCTTCTTTGCCATACGCTAAATTGCGCAGGGCAAAGGCATTTGTTGGGGATCCGGTGATGTACTGGGCTCTCCATGGGGCTGCTAGGAAGCCAGGTGACGTCACCGGCACTGATGGGCAGGAAGTAGCGCTGCCCTAGCCAGTAAAACGGCTAGGGAAGCGCTAAAGCCCGCCCATCAGAGTCGGTGATGTCACCGATCACACTGTCTGGCGGAAGCTTCAGCCCGGCAGTGTGTTATGATAAACAAAAGAGCCTGTGCCCTGCGCGATTTAGTGCAGGGCAAGGGAGCGCATCGGAGCATGAGATGCTCCGATGCTAGCCTCAGGGAGGCTGCCTGGGTGAAAATAAGGGTATGTCCGGGTTCAGCTCTGAACCCAGGACAACCTCTTTAAGGGGTTCTATATACCTGCTTCCACAAATACTGCTCTTCTATAGGGACTTTGTCACAGGGTCATTTAGAAAATTACAGGCAGAGGAAGAGGCAGGCCATTCCGCAGGGGTGATAGGGGTCGGGCAGGTGCACCAGGCTGGAGCCTAAGTGGGGCGTTGCAGAGGGTCGTGCGATTACGTCAAAGGACGCACCAGAGTTAGTTGAGTGGCTCACTCAGCCTTCCGCTTCTGAACCCTCCTCATCCTCTGTATCAGCACCGTCCTCACTCTCTGCTGTGTGCACCCCCAAAGACACCACCATAGCCCTTCCACTCGAGTCAGAGGAATTATTTTCCCATCCATTCCCAGACCTTACGGATGCACAGCCATTCTTGGCATCGGAGGAGGAAGAGGAGGTAGCAGCGGCTACCACCCAGCGGTCTGACGACAGTACCCAGATCAGCCCAAAGACTGAGGTCCCCGCTGTTGCTGCCTACTCCAAGATCTCTAATGTCAGTGGTGGTGAAGGTGACGATGATGACGTGTCGATGAACGTCACATGGGTGCCCACAAGAGAGGAAGAGGAGGGGAGTTCAGAGGGAAAGACGGAGCAGCAGATGGGGAGGAGAAGCAGGCAGAACTCGCAGTGCACAGGAGGCAAAAAGCAGACTGCAAATGTAACTGAAGCGAGCTATCCACCACGCACGGTCACATCTGGCGCTCCCAGGACGCCGGCACATGGCTCCACAGTGTGGGCTTTTTTTTAACGTGTCAGCTGCTGACAATAGTGTTGCCATCTGCAGCCTGTGCTGTTAACGCATAAGTCGTGGTAAGCCCAAAACTCACCTTAAGAAGGCACCTGGCCTCCCATCATTAAGCCCAGTGGGAGCGACACCATCAGAACCCACAAAGCCACACTCCCGGTGCTCCACGTCCTCCCTCTTCTCCTCCCATTTGTCCTCCACTCCACCTTCCACCGTGCCGTCGTCGCATTCATCTGCCAAAAGGCAGGCTTCTGTGGCCCAAATGTTCGAACGTAAAAAGTTGATGACGCCGAATAACCCTTTTGCCCAACAGCTGACCACCGGCTTGTTGGAACTGCTAGCCCACCAACTACTGCCATATAAACTGGTGGACTCGGGGGCCTATAGAATATTTGTGGCCATTGGCACACCGCAATGGAAGGTCCCTGGAAGGAAATATTTCTCCCAGAAGGGCATCCCAGAGCTACAGTGGGGGAAATAATTATTTGACCCCTCACTGATTTTGTAAGTTTGTCCAATGACAAAGAAATGAAAAGTCTCAGAACAGTATCATTTCAATGGTAGGTTTATTGTAACAGTGGCAGATAGCACATCAAAAGGAAAATCGAAAAAAAAACTTTAAATAAAAGATAGCAACTGATTTGCATTTCATTGAGTGAAATAAGTATTTGAACCCCTACCAACCATTAAGAGTTCTGGCTCCCACAGAGTGGTTAGACACTTCTACTCAATTAGTCACCCTCATTAAGGACACCTGTCTTAACTAGTCACCTGTATAAAAGACACCTGTCCACAGAATCAATCAATCAAGCAGACTCCAAACTCTCCAACATGGGAAAGACCAAAGAGCTGTCCAAGGATGTCAGAGACAAAATTGTAGACCTGCACAAGGCTGGAATGGGCTACAAAACCATTAGCAAGAAGCTGGGAGAGAAGGTGACAACTGTTGGTGCGATTGTTCGAAAATGGAAGGAGCACAAAATGACCATCAATCGACCTCGCTCTGGGGCTCCACGCAAGATCTCACCTCGTGGGGTGTCAATGGTTCTGAGAAAGGTGAAAAAGCATCCTAGAACTACACGGGAGGAGTTAGTTAATGACCTCAAATTAGCAGGGACCACAGTCACCAAGAAAACCATTGGAAACACATTACACCGCAATGGATTAAAATCCTGCAGGGCTCGCAAGGTCCCCCTGCTCAGGAAGGCACATGTGCAGGCCCGTCTGAAGTTTGCCAATGAACACCTGAATGATTCAGAGAGTGACTGGGAGAAGGTGCTGTGGTCTGATGAGACCAAAATAGAGCTCTTTGGCATTAACTCAACTCGCTGTGTTTGGAGGAAGAAAAATGCTGCCTATGACCCCCAAAACACCGTCCCCACCGTCAAGCATGGGGGTGGAAACATTTTGCTTTGGGGGTGTTTTTCTGCTAAGGGCACAGGACAACTTATTCGCATAAACGGGAAAATGGACGGAGCCATGTATCGTGAAATCCTGAGCGACAACCTCCTTCCCTCTGCCAGGAAACTGAAAATGGGTCGTGGATGGGTGTTCCAGCACGACAATGACCCAAAACATACAGCAAAGGCAACAAAGGAGTGGCTCAAGAAGAAGCACATTAAGGTCATGGAGTGGCCTAGTCAGTCTCCGGACCTTAATCCAATCGAAAACCTATGGAGGGAGCTCAAGCTCAGAGTTGCACAGAGACAGCCTCGAAACCTTAGGGATTTAGAGATGATCTGCAAAGAGGAGTGGACCAACATTCCTCCTAAAATGTGCGCAAACTTGGTCATCAATTACAAGAAACGTTTGACCTCTGTGCTTGCAAACAAGGGTTTTTCCACCAAGTATTAAGTCTTTTTTTGTTAGAGGGTTCAAATACTTATTTCACTCAATGAAATGCAAATCAGTTGCTATCTTTTATTTAAAGTTATTTTTTCGATTTTCCTTTTGATGTGCTATCTGCCACTGTTACAATAAACCTACCATTGAAATGATACTGTTCTGAGACTTTTCATTTCTTTGTCATTGGACAAACTTACAAAATCAGTGAGGGGTCAAATAATTATTTCCCCCACTGTATATGGCCATGTTCAGCGGCAAGTGAATGTATCTCTGGCACACAGTGTCTGTGCCAAGATACATCTGACAAGACACGTGAACTAGCAAACACTGGCAGGTGGGGTACATAACTTTTACTGCCCACTGGGCGAACCTTCTGACAGCTGTCAAGCATGCAACCCTTGGCACCCATGTGGATTTGGTCTTACCGCCAAGGATTTTATGCAGGCCTGCCTCTTCTCCTCCTCCTACTCCATCCTCCATCTCCTCCTAGTCTGACTCTTCCTTTTCCACTGCTACCGCCTCTTCAGTTGCACCCCACCAGCTCCCCAGAACCTATTCCACATGCCAGGTGAGACGTTGTTATTCTTTGATGCGGCTTTTGTGCTTGGAAGCCAAGAGCCACACCGGTCTTGCACTCCTTTCAGCTCTGCGGTCACAGGCGAATCAGTGGCTAACCCCGCTCAATTTGACAGTTGGTAAAGTTGTGTGCGACAACCGTGTCAACCTGCTGAGTGCGCTGAAACAGTATAAAATGACACACGTGCCGTGCATGGCACACGTCCTGAACTTAGTCGTGCATCGATTCTTTGCCAAATACCCCGGGGTCCAGGATGTCTTGCGGCCGCTAACGACTACCTGTATGAACTCTGCACCAGGACAGGTTATGGGGAGCTTGCTTTTTTTTTCACCACGCCAGTGGCTGTTTATTAGAGATGTCGCGAACATAAAATTTTCCGTTCGCTAGCGGCGAACGTGAATTTTCGCAAATGTTCGCGAACGGGCCAACCGCCATAGACTTCAATGGGCAGGCGAATTTTAAAGTCCACAGGGACTCTTTCTGGCCACAATAGTGATGGAAAAGTTGTTTCAAGGGGACTAACACCTGGACTGTGGCATGCCAGAGGGGGATCCATGGCAAAACTCCCATGGAAAATTACGTAGTTGACGCAGAGTCGGGTTTTAATCCATAAAGGGCATAAATCACCTAACATTCCTAAATTGTTTGGAATAACGTGCTTTAAAACATCAGGTATGATGTTGTATCGATCAGGTAGTGTAACGGTTACGCCCGCTTCACAGTGACAGACCAAGGCCTCTTTCACACTTGCGTTGTTGGGATCCGGCATGCACTTCCGTTGCCGGAGGTGCCTGCCGGATCCGTAACAACGCAAGTGTACTGAAAGCATTTGAAGACGGAACCGTCTTCCAAATGCTTTCAGTGTTACTATGGCACCCAGGACGCTATTAAAGTCCTGGTTGCCATAGTAGGAGCGGGGAGCGGGGGAGCGGTATACTTACAGTCCGTGCGGCTCCCTGGGCGCTCCAGAATGACGTCAGAGCGCCCCATGCGCATGGATGACGTGATCCATGTGATCACGTGATCCATGCGCTTGGGGCGCCCTGACGTCACTCTGGAGCGCCCGGGGAGCCGCACGGACGGTAAGTACACTGCTCCCCCGCTCCCCGCTACACTTACCATGGCTGTCAGGACTTTAGCGTCCCGGTAGCCATGGTAACTATTCAGAAAAAGCTAAACGTCGGGTCCGGCAATGCGCCGAAACGACGTTTAGCTTAAGGCCGGATCCGGATCAATGCCTTTCAATGGGCATTGATCCCGGATCCGGCCTTGCGGCAAGTCTTCAGGATTTTTGGCCGGAGCAAAAAGCGCAGCATGCTGCGGTATTTTCTCCGGCCAAAAAACGTTCCGTACCGGAACTGAAGACATCCTGATGCATCCTGAACGGATTACTCTCCATTCAGAATGCATTAGGATAATCCTGATCAGTATTCTTCCGGCATAGAGTCCCGACGACGGAACTCTATGCCGGAAGACAATAACGCAAGTGTGAAAGAGCCCCAAACTCCCTGTTTAACGCGCCGCAAACAACCGCAAACAGTCCATTTGCACAACCGCAAACTCCCCATTTGCACAAGGTTGGATACCAAGCTAGCCATGTCCCGTTCCTTGTCCTCCATGATGTCATTGAAGGTCTCTTCATCCACCCAGCCACATACAACACCAAGGGTCCCCGAAAGGTGACAACAAGCCCCCTGGGACGCCTGCTGTGTTTGGTCTTCCACCTCCTCAAAGCCACCTTCCTCCTCTGACTCCTCTTCTTCAGACTCCTCTCTCTGCGTTGCCTCTCTCTGCATTTTTATAAGGTGTGTTAAGTAGTACTATTCTTATCAGTTTAATCCCCGTTACGTCCCCTATCAGGGGACGTGTATATGGAATCGATTTTAGCAACCGGGAGATGGAAAAAGATGCTTGGTCGGTCCTCCTACTTCAAATTTGGGGCACTGCGCTTGCAATCTAATGTGCCACCAGATATGAGTTGTGTGTTAAGTAGTACTATTCCTATCAGTTTAATCCCTGTTACGTCCCCTATCAGGGGACGTGTATGGAATAGATTTTAGACAACCTCAAAGAGTTGTCAATAGTTGACACACTCATGACATAAATTTTATACCTCTATGCGTCAATCTTGGTGTAGTTATGACTGTGCTCGTGCGCACGTTTGGGAGATTGCAGGCGATGTTTTTTTTTCAAAGCCTATGGTCATGCTGAGGTAGTTCAGTGACAGTTAAGTGACCCAGAAAACAATGATTCTGCAGTGTGGGCCCATTGTTGGCCTAGTAGGCTTTAATGATCACTAGAGATGGCCCGAACTATCCGACGGCGAACAGTTCCCGGCGAACATAGCTTGTTCGCGTTCGCCTCTGCCGGGCGAACACATGCGATGTTCGGTCCGCCCCCTATACATCATCATTGAGCAAACTTTGACCCTGTACCTCACAGTCAGCAGACACATTCCAGCCAATCAGCAGCAGACCCTCCCTCCCAGACCCTCCCACCTCCTGCACAGCATCCATTTTAGATTCATTCTGAAGCTGCAGTCTTAGTGAGAGGAGGGAGACTGTAACTGCTGCTGATTTAATTGGGAAATCGATAGCTAGGCTAGTGAATTCAGTGTCCACTCCAGTCCTGAAAGACTCATCTGATCTCTGCTGTAAGGACAGCGTCCTGACAGCACCCCAAAAAGCCCTTTTTAGGGCTGCAACATTAGTCTGCTTTTTTTTTTTCCTTTATATACATATTGCAGTTGCCTGGCCTGCCTGTGTGTGAGGAGCTGCAGGCCCACAGACTGTAGTGTGCCCACTGCCAGTGCTCACCCCTGTCATTCCGTGTGGCACAGGACTTTGCTTAAAAAAAGGCACTTAATTTTTACACTTTAATCTAAGGTTAGTTGCCTGCCAGTGTGTGTCAGGCTGACTTCCACTGACTGTAGTGTGCCCACTGCCAGTGCCCACCACTCATACCGGCTGGCACAGGACTTTGCATAAAAAAGGCATTTAATTTTTACACTTTAGTGTAATTTCAGCTGCTTGCCTGCTGCTAGTGTGTGTCAGGCCGACTTCAACTGACTGTAGTGTGCCCACTGCCAGTGCCCACCCCTGTCATCCCGTGTGGCACAGGACTTTGCTTAAAAAAAAGGCACTTCATTTTTACACTTTAATCTAAGGTTAGTTGCCTGCCAGTGTGTGTCAGGCCGACTTCAACTGACTGTAGTGTGCCCACTGCCAGTGCCCACCCCTGTCATCCCGAGTGGCACAGGACTTTGCTTAAAAAATAGGCACTTAATTTTTACACTTTAATCTAAGGTTAGTTGCCTGCCAGTGTGTGTCAGGCTGACTTCCACTGACTGTAGTGTGCCCACTGCCAGTGCCCACCACTCATACCGGCTGGCACAGGACTTTGCTTAAAAAAAAGGCACTTCATTTTTACACTTTAATCTAAGGTTAGTTGCCTGCCAGTGTGTGTCAGGCCGACTTCAACTGACTGTAGTGTGCCCACTGCCAGTGCCCACCCCTGTCATCCCGAGTGGCACAGGACTTTGCTTAAAAAATAGGCACTTAATTTTTACACTTTAATCTAAGGTTAGTTGCCTGCCAGTGTGTGTCAGGCTGACTTCCACTGACTGTAGTGTGCCCACTGCCAGTGCCCACCACTCATACCGGCTGGCACAGGACTTTGCTTAAAAAAGGCATTTAATTTTTACACTTTAATGTAATTTCAGCTGCTTGCCTGCTGCTAGTGTGTGTCAGGCCGACTTCAACTGACTGTAGTGTGCCCACTGCCAGTGCCCACCCCTGTCATACCGAGTGGCACAGGACTTTGCTTAAAAAATAGGCACTTAATTTTTACACTTTAATCTAAGGTTAGTTGCCTGCCAGTGTGTGTCAGGCTGACTTCCACTGACTGTAGTGTGCCCACTGCCAGTGCCCACCACTCATACCGGCTGGCACAGGACTTTGCATAAAAAAGGCATTTAATTTTTACACTTTAGTGTAATTTCAGCTGCTTGCCTGCTGCTAGTGTGTGTCAGGCCGACTTCAACTGACTGTAGTGTGCCCACTGCCAGTGCCAACCACTGATACCGGGTGGCACAGTAGCTTGCCGATAAATAAGGCATTTAATTTTTAGACAGTAGTCTAAATTCAGTTGCTTGCCTGCTGCCAGTGTGTGTCAGGCCCGCTTCCACTGACTGTAGTGTGCCCACTGCCAGTGCCAACCACTGATACCGGGTGGCACAGTAGCTTGCCGATAAATAAGGCATTTAATTTTTAGACAGTAGTCTAAATTCAGTTGCTTGCCTGCTGCCAGTGTGTGTCAGGCCCTCTTCCACTGACTGTAGTGTGCCCACTGCCAGTGCCAACCACTCATACCGGGTGGCACAGTAGCTTGCCGATAAATAAGGCATTTAATTTTTACACTTTAGTGTAATTTCAGTTGCTTGCCTGCTGCCAGTGTGTGTCAGGCCCGCTTCTACTGACTGTAGTGTGCCCACTGCCAGTGCCAACCACTGATACCATCTCCCCGTTCGAAAAATCTATTCAATAAATGGCACCCAGATTGGGGACGTTAGAGGGATTAAACTGATGAGAATAGTACTACAGAAAATACCACTCATATCGGGTGTGACAGTAAATTGCACGGCGCAGACGCAGTCACCGTGGATAAAAACAAAGGGGAGGGAGCCAGCGTTTTTTTAACCATCTCCCCGTTCGAAAAATCAATTCAATTGACCTTTCGGGGACCCTTGGTGTTGTACGTGGCTGGGTGGAGGAAGAAACCTTCAATGACATCACCGGGACGTGGCTAGCTTGGTATCCAACCTTGTGCAAATGGGGAGTTTGCGGTTGTGCAAATGAACTGTTTGCGGTGCATTAAAAGGGGAGTTTGGTCTGTCAATGTCTGTGATGCGGGCGTAACCCTTACACTACCTGATCGATACAACATCATACCTGATCGTATACACACACTGGATGTTTTAAAGCACGTTATTCCAAACAATTTAGGAATGTTAGTTGATTTATGCCCTTTATGGATTAAAACCCGACTCTGCGTCCACTACGTAATTTTCCATGGGAGTTTTGCCATAGATCCCCCTCCGGCATGCCACAGTCCAGGTGTTAGACCCCTTGAAACAACTTTCTCATCACTATTGTGGCCAGAAAGAGTCCCTGTGGGTTTTAAAATTCGCCTGTCTATTGAAGTCTATGGCGGTTCGCCCGGTTCGCCAGTTCGCGAACATTTGCGGAAGTTCTCGTTCGCTGTTCGCGAACTGAAAATTTTATGTTCGCGACATCACTAATGATCACCTTAGATGATCACAAAGAAAATTAATGCTTTTTCTATGCAAAATTATTCAGCCGATCGCTTTTGGTCTGTTCACAGTGAAGCAACGACCTTATCATCTGGGGTGTGCCAACATTGCCATTGCCAACACACTCATAGAGGTGGTCGCTTCATTGTGATATGCAAGCCCCTTCACCACAACAAGGTAACGATCACGAAGGGGAATTGACACATGTATGTGCCT
Organism: Bufo bufo; assembly: GCF_905171765.1. Classification (NCBI taxonomy): domain Eukaryota; kingdom Metazoa; phylum Chordata; class Amphibia; order Anura; family Bufonidae; genus Bufo; species Bufo bufo. Next base: position 17,683,972 of record NC_053399.1, on the reverse strand, counting down.
TTTTTTTTGTTTGGTTTTTGAAGCCACAGTGCAGCACCAGAGGCCAGAAAAATTAGGCATGTACACATGCCTGAAAAATTAGGTATTGTTGCAGCCGCTGCTGTAGCAGCGGCCAGAAAAATTGATGTTTGTTTCCCAGGCAGAAAGTGCCCTAAAACATTGCGGCTTGAACCCTAGTTGGTGGCGGATAAGTCACGCAAGTCATCCGGCATTCAGAGATAAAATACAGCAGCGTGTGGACCGTTTTTAGCCCAAGGCAGCTCATCTCATCAGGCCTTTTTTAGTCGAATGTATCGCCCACTGTCAGTCCCTTCGGGATCCATCCCTCATTCATCTTAATAAAGGTGAGGTAATCTAGACTTTTTTGACCTAGGCGACTTCTCTTCTCAGTGACAATACCTCCTGCTGCACTGAAGGTCCTTTGTGACAGGACACTTGAAGCGGGGCAGCCCAGAAGTTCTATCGCAAATTGGGATAGCTCAGGCCACAGGTCAAGCCTGCACACCCGGTAGTCAAGGGGTTCATCGCTCCTCAGAGTGTCGATATCTGCAGTTAAGGCGAGGTAGTCTGCTACCTGTTGGTCGAGTCGTTCTCTGAGGGTGGACACCGAAGGGCTGTGGCGATGCGTAGGACTTAAAAAGCTCTGCATGTCCTCCATCAACAACAATTCTGTAAAGCATCCTGTCCTTGCCGGCGTGGTCGTGGGAGGAGGAGGATTACTTTCACCTCTTCCCCTGTTAGATTCCTGTTGTGCTGTGACATCACCCTTATACGCTGTGTAAAGCATACTTTTTAATTTATTTTGGAACTGCTGCATCCTTTCCGACTTGCGGTAATTCGGTAACATTTCAGGCACTTTCTGCTTATACCGGGGGTCTAGTAGCGTGGCCACCCAGTACAGGTCGTTCTCCTTCAGCCTTTTTATACGAGGGTCCCTCAACAGGCACGACAGCATAAAAGACCCCATTTGCACAAGGTTGGATGCCGAGCTACTCATGTCCCGTTCCTCGTTCTCAGTGATCTCACTGAAAGTCTGTTCTTCCCCCAGCCACGTACAACACCACGGGTACCAGATAGGTGACAACGAGCACCCTGGGATGCCTGCTGTGGTTTGTCTTCCTGCTCCTCCTCAAAGCCACATTCCTCCTCTGACTCCTCTTCCTCACACTCCTCTTCCAGCGTTGCCGCAGGTCCAGCAAGCGATGCTGATAAGGCTGTTTCTGGTGGTGATGGTGACAACAACTCTTCCTCTTCGCGCTCATCTACGGCCTGATCCAGCACTCTTCGCAGGGCACGCTCCAAGAAGAAAACAAATGGGATGATGTCGCTGATGGTGCCTTCGGTGCGACTGACTAGGTTTGTCACCTCCTCAAAAGGACGCATGAGCCTACAGGCATTGCGCATGAGTAACGTGGCAAAAAAATTCCCAGCTCCGCAGAGGCTGTACTAGCACTCCGGTCATACAAATACTCGTTGACGGCTTTTTCTTGTTGGAGCAGGCGGTCGAACATTAGGAGTGTTGAATTCCAACGTGTCGGGCTGTCGCAAATCATACGCCTCACTGGCATGTTGTTTCGCCGCTGGATATCGGAAAAGTGCGCCATGGCCGTGTAGGAACGCCTGAAATGGCCACACACCTTCCTGGCCTGCTTGAGGAAGTCCTGTAAGCCTGGGTACTTATGCACAAAACGTTGTTCGATCAGATTACACACATGTGCCATGCACGGGACATGTGTCAACTTGCCCAAATTCAATGCCGCCAACAAATTGCTTCCGTTGTCACACACCACTTTGCCGATCTCCAGTTGGTGCGGAGTCAGCCACTGATCCACCTGTGCGTTCAGGGCGGACAGGAGTGCTGGTCCGGTGTGACTCTCTGCTTTCAGACAAGTCAACCCCAAGACGGCGTGACACTGTCGTATCCGGGATGTGGAATAGCCCCTGGGGAGCTGGGGGGGTGCCGTTGATGTGGAGCAAGACGCAGCAGCAGAAGAGGACTCAGCCGAGGAGGTTATGGAAGAGGATGGAGTAGGAGGAGTAGAGGAGGTGGCAGCAGGCCTGCCTGCAAGTCGTGGCGGTGTCACCAACTCCTCTGCAGAGCCACGCATTCCATGCTTGGGTAAACCTGCTGATGGCTGCCAATGCGCAGTGTAGGTGATATACCTGCCCTGACCATGCTTTGCAGACCAGGTATCAGTGGTCAGATGGACCCTTGCCCCAACACTGTGTGACAGACATGCCATTACTTCCTTTTGCACAATCGAGTACAGGTTGGGGATTGCCTTTTGTGCAAAGAAATTTCGGCCAGGTACCTTCCACTGCGGTGTCCCAATAGCTACACATTTTTTGAACGCCTCAGACTTCACCAGCTTGTATGGTAAAAGCTGGCGGGCTAAGAGTTCAGACAAACCAGCTGTCAGACGCCGGGCAAGGGGGTGACTTTGTTACATTGGCTTCTTACGCTCAAACATGTCCTTGACAGACACCTGACTGTGGGCAGATGAGCAGGAACTGCTGAAGGTGAGAGACGGAGTGGCGGATGGTTGAGAGGGGGCAAGGAAGACAGCAGTGGTTGACGTGGCTCAAGATGCTGGACCAGGAGGAGGATGGCGGCTTTGAGTTTGTGTGCTGCTTGTACTCATGTGTTGATCCCATAGGCGTTTGTGATGTGCGATCATGTGCCTTCGCAAAGCAGTTGTACCTAGGTGGGTGTTGGAATTCCCACGACTCAGTTTCTTTTGGCACAGGTTGCAAATGGCATCGCTGTTGTCAGAGGCAGACACAAAAAAAATGCCACACTGCAGAGCTCTGCAATGACGGCATTCTGGTGGTGGCAACAGCATGCGTTGATTGACGTGCTGTCTGGCTGACCCCGGGTGCCGATGCATGCTGTCTGACTGTGCCACTAGCTCCTTGCGACGACCTCCCCCTGCTTCCAACTCGTCTCCTCCTCCTCTCTGTCTCCCCATGTGAACTTTCCCCCTGTTCTTCTTCTCTTCGAGCGGGCACCCACGTGACATCCACGGACACATCGTCATCATCAACCGCTTCACTTGTATCTGACAACTCTGCAAAGGAAGCAGCAGCGGGTACAACATCATCATCATCACACCGTACGTCCATGTGTGTAATGCTGCCTGACTGAGACATATCCCTGTTATCTACATCCTCTGGCTATAATGGTTGCGCATCACTCATTTCTTCCAACTGATGTGTAAATAACTCCTCTGACAGATCAAGTGAAGCGGCTGTGGTGCTAGTGTTGGTGGTGGCGGCAGGCGGGCAAGTGGTAACTTGAGAGGTGCCTGAAGCTGAGCTGGAGGAGGATGGTGCGTCAAGGTGCCGAGTAGAAGCTGTAGAAGATTGGGTGTCCTGTGTTAGCCAGTCAACTATGTCCTCAGAACTTTTCGAGTTCAGGGTACGTGGCCTCTGAACACTGGGCATTATTCTAGGGCCAAAGGGAATCGCAGCACAACGACCGCGACGGCCCCTGCGGGGTGGCCTGCCTCTGCCTGTCATTTTTTTTAGATTCGTTAAGTTGTACTATGCGTGCAAGGTACTGTGACACCAGATATGAGTTGCGCTGGTGACACTATGCACTTGCAGCTGGGCCTTAAACACACAAACACGTGTGTGCAACTGACTGCTATTTATTCACAGTCAAAATTGTTGTTTTTATTTAAATGGAATCGAATGTGACACCAGATATGAGTTGCGCTGAAGTGACACTATGGACTTGCAGCTGGGCCTTAAACACACAAGCACGTGTGTGCAACTGACTCACATTTATTCACAGTCAAAATTGTTGTTTTTCTTTAAATGGAATCGAATGTGACACCAGATATGAATGGCGCTGAAGTGACACTATGCGCTTGCAGCTGGGCCTTAAACACACAAACACGTGTGTGCAACTGACTTCTATTTATTCACAGTCAAAATTGTTGTTTTTCTTTAAATGGAATCGAATGTGACACCAGATACGAGTTGCGCTGGTGACACTATGCACTTGCAGGGCCTTAAACACACAAACACGTGTGTGCAGCTGACTTCTCTTTATTCACAGTCAAAATTGTTGTTTTTCTTTAAATGGAATCGAATGTGACACCAGATATGAGTTGCGCTGGTGACACTGTGCACTTGCAGGGCATGAAACACACGCGCGTGCCGGCAACTGACTGCTATTATATTACAGTCAAAAAAGTTTTTTTTTTTTTTTTTAAATGCAAGCTACTGTGACACCAGATATGAGTGGTGGCACTGGGCAAGTGGGCACAGTATACGCTGTGAGCCTGACATACACGCTGGCAGGCAGGCAACTGCAATTAGATTACACAGGGGAAAAAAAAGAAAAGCAGACTGATGTTCTAGCTCTAAAAAGGGCTTTTTGGGGTGCTGTCCTTACAGCAGAGATCAGATGAGTCCTTCAGGACTGTAGTGGACACTGAATACACTAGCCTAGCTATCGATTTCCCTATTAAATCAGCAGCAGCTACACTGTCCCTCCTCTCACTAAGAATGCAGCTTCCAAATGAATCAAAAATGGATGCTGTCCAGGAGGTGGGAGGGTCTGCTGCTGATTGGCTGGAATGTGTCTGCTGACTGTGAGGTACAGGGTCATTAGGAACCCAGCTCTAAGTTGAATTCGCAATGCGATTAATATAACCTGTAGTAATCGCATTGCGATTACAACTTAGTCAAATTTGTGACACTGCAGCTTCCGAATGAATCTAAAATGGATGCTGTACAGGAGGTGGGAGGGTCTGGGAGGGAGGGTATGATGCTGATTGGCTGGAATGTGTCTGCTGACTGCGAGGTACAGGGTCAAAGTTTACACAATGATAACGAATAGGGGGCGGACCGAACATCGCATATGTTCGCCCGCCGCGGCGAACGCGAAGAAGCGATGTTCGCCGGGAACTATTCGCCGGCGAATAGTTCTGGACATCTCTACTGTTCATGCGCGACACATGCATACTTCTGCGGCCATTTGATGAGATCACTAAACTGGTCAGTCGCAGCCAGGGTGCCATCATTGACATAGTTTCTTATGCCTTCTTTCTGCAGCGTGCATTGCATCGTGTCATTGATCAAGCCGTCGAGGAGCAGGAGGAGGAAGATGAGGAAGTCGCAATGCTGAATGAATTCCCAGGGGGGGGCTACTCCATCTGAGACAAGTCAGCAGGAGCAAGAAGAAAAGGCTTTGAGGGGGACTTTAAACTTTTCTGGGATCCCTGGTGTTGTCCGTGGATGGGGGGAGGAGACTGAGGACGACATTCTCCTGGGTGATGAGCAGGAGCTAGGTGGCTCCACCGCTTCCAATTTAGTGCAAATGGGGGCCTTCATGCTCCAGTGTATAAAAAGAATAAAGGGCAAGGACCAGTACTGGGTGGCAACATACTTAGACCCCCTGTACAATCATGGTGGACATGTTACCAGCATCACAGAGGGCTGTCAGAATGCAGTATTTCCAGGCCTTGCTGCGAGACGAGCTGCATTCTGCTGTTGCGGGCGCTGGCAGATGAATTTCCACTCACAGAGAAACAGTTGCGGGTACCAATCCTACAGCGCATGCAAGAAGAGGGCGGTTTGAAGATGTGTTGGTCACTTTGGATATGAGATCATTCTTGCAGTCAACCCATCGACAGCCGTCCTCCGTATCCAGACTCAGAGAACGCCTAGACCGAGAAGTGTCCGACTACATCGGGTTAACAGCCAATGTGGACGCTCTGAGAAGCAAGGAACCCCTTGACTACTCGGTGTGCAGGCTTGACCTGTAGCCAGAGCTAGCACAATTTGTCCTGGATCTCTTGGCATGCCCCTCGTCCAGTGTCCCGTCCGAAAGGACATTCAGCGCAGCAGGGGGGATCGTGACCGATAAGCGCACTCGCCTAGCTCACAACAGTGTGGAATACCTCACATTTCTGAAAATGAATGGGGCATGGATCTCGGAGGAATTCAACGCCTGTGACGACCATGTTTAATTGAATTTCCTCATGCCAGCCCGCACATATCCGCCACCACTCAGAATAAAGAATGGTCCTTGTCTTATGTATATAGAGCAGCATAAAAGGCCATTTCTGTCCGGTGAATGTCTAATGTTTGGGACCTCGGAGGAATTCAACACCTGTGACGACCACGTGTTATCGAATTTCAACTATTATGATTAGTTTTTTTTTCAAGAGGGTGGATTTCGTTAGCCATGTTTTTAATCCAAATTTATATTTTTTGTTCTTTTAAACATATGTATTTGACATGTATTTGTACTGGCCTCCAGTAAAATTGATATCCAATGACCGTCTAACATACCTCCAGCCACTTAATCACTTGATGTTTTCTGTCCAGTGAATGAATATTTTTTGGGGCCTGTATTACACTGGCCTGCAGTAAAATTGATATCCATTGACCATCTAATTTACCTCCAGCCACATACCGTATATTTTGCTTTATTAGACGCACTTTTCCCCCCCCAAAAGTGGGTGAAAAATGACAGTGCGTCTTATAAAGCAAATGCTGCCAATTCTGATGGCGCTGATACATCGCTGCCGCACTGCGATGTATCAGCGGGATGTGAGGCGGGGATGGAGGCTGGCAACACTGGCGGCGGTGCCCGATACAGTCACTGTACTGTAATACATCGGGCCCCGCACACAGCAGTTTTCATAAGTAAAGTCATGGTACAGTAATCCTCTTTAAGCAGTGTTTGTACTTTAAACTCAGGCAATCCTCTGTACAACTTACTATGAAAGCGACAGGCAGGGCGGCAGCGTAACCTCGCGATGCTCACTCATTCACGCTCCTCCCATTTCATTCATGAAGGCAGAGCGGGAGCGTGAATGAGTGAGCATCGCGAGGTTACGCTGCCGCCCTGCCTGCCGCTTTCATAGTAAGTTGTACAGAGGATTGCCTGAGTTTAAAGTACAAACTGCTTGAAAAGGATTACTGTACCATGAATTTACTTATGAAAACTGCTGTGTGCGGGGCCCGATGTATTACAGTACAGTGACTGCATCGGGCACCGCCGCCAGTGTTGTCAGCCTCCATCCCCTCCTACCATAAAAACCGCTCCCTTACTCTATGCTGTAAGTGGGTGGACAATGGTGTAATGGGGGTCACTATTCACACAGGACAATATACTGTGACACATATGATACGGTGACCAGCATAAGATGATCTTATGCTGGTCACTGTATCATATGTGTCACAGTATATTGTCCCTGTGTGAATAGTGACCATCATTACATAAGATGCTATGTGTGTCATTCACACATCCCCCACACTAGTGTATGATCCCCAGACCACCCCCATAAGTGTCCACCACAGATCCCCCTTAAAACTGCCATCCACAGACTCCTCATAACAGTGCCATCCACAGATCCCCATAACAGGGAGTCATCCACAGATCCTCCATAACTGTGTCATCCACAGATCCTCCATAACTGTGTCATCCACAGATCCTCCATAACTGTGTCATCCACAGATCCTCCATAACTGTCATCCACAGATCCTCCATAACTGTGTCATCCACAGATCCTCCATAACTGTGTCATCCACAGATCCTCCATAACTGTGTCATCCACAGATCCTCCATAACTGTGTCATCCACAGATCCTCCATAACTGTGTCATCCACAGATCCTCCATAACTGTGTCATCCACAGATCCTCCATAACTGTGTCATCCACAGATCCTCCATAACTGTGTCATCCACAGATCCTCCATAACTGTGTCATCCACAGATCCTCCATAACTGTGTCATCCACAGACAACCATTAGTTCAAAACCCACCAAAAGCATACCTTTTCAAAATATTTTTTTCTTATTTTCCTCCTCAAATATCTAGGTGCGTCTTATCATTAGTGATGAGCGGGAGGTGCCATATTCGATTTCGATGAAATTCGCGAATATTCGCTTGAATCTCGTCTCATATTTGTCTCATATTCGTTATTATTCTAGTTATCACGATTTAAAAATAAATAAAATAATTATAATACTTGATAATTATTATAATTATTCTATTTATAAAAAAAAGCAAAGTAATATAATCGCATAGCGAATTAAACACCGCTGTCTCTATTGTCAACTTTCCTATATGATTGCTAGAATTAGCGAAGTTGATGAATAGGTAGCTAAAACGAAGATGGAGAATACTTTGTTATCTTCGTTTTGAGGAATATCACAAATACATTCGTCATATTCGTCATCTTCGCTAATTCTACCAAGCCAACCATAGTAAACCAGGTCTAAGTTAAAATCGAAATGCGATTACTTCAAGTTATAATAATCGAATTGTGATTTCAACTTAGAGCTGTGTTTCTAATGGGTCTGCTTGCTAGAATTAACAAAGTTAACGAATATGGAATATAGCAGTGCTAAGTTGAAATCGCAATTCGATTAATTCAAGTTATAATAATCGAATTGCGATTTCAACTTAATTCTCACATCCGACAGTACATTCTAGTATGGAGGCGTTCCCATGGTGATGGGGACGCTCCATGAGCACGGAAGTCGGCAGAAGCGGCAATGGGCACTGACTGGAGCAGCCAGGAAGCCAGGAATCCTCAGGACAGGTAAGAACTACTTTTGTGAAGTGGGAAAGAAAAAAATATAACAATAAAAAAAAAGAAAAAAAAAAAGAATATTCGAAATAGCAAATTTATAGTGCTATATTCAAAATATTCGCGAATTAGCGAAGTGCCGATATTTGCTAAAAAAATTCGATATTCGAATATTCGCACTCAACACTACTTATCAACAGGTGAGTCTTATAAAGCGAAAAATACGGTAATCACTTGATCTGTTATGTACGTCGAATGCATAATTTTTGGGGCCTGTAATCGAACTGGAGTGGCCAACAGTAAAATTGTTATACGGTGACCGCCTAATGTACCTCCAGCCACATTATCAATAGTTCTTTTCTGTCCGGTGAATGTCTGTAGTCCACTGGCCTGCAGTAAAATTGATATCCATTGATCGTCTAATATACCTCCAGCCACATAATCACTTGATGTTTTCTGTCCGGTGAATGCCTAATGTTTGGGGCCTGTACTCCCTTGGCCTAAAATAATTTTTTTCTAGGTTCCAGCAGGCCACATTTTTAACAGTTTCCCTTTAAGACGCATAAAAATGGCCCCTGATTAAAATACATATTTTTTTGTGGGAATTTTTGCCATTGATCCACCTCTGGTACGTCACTGTCAATGTTGTGGGACGATTTGTGCATTTCTAGTAAGTATTTGGTGGGTGCAAATATGACCTAAAGGTTTTTTAGGTTCGCCTGCCATTAAAGTGATTGTGGCCCGCCGCAAACTTGCGGTTCGCGAACATTTCATCATGTTCCCACAGCATCCCGGCCGATGTTAGTCCATCACTATTGTTAGGATCTGGACTTGAACCCGGGACCTCTGCTGTGTCTGGCGGTGCCTCTACTTGCTGAGCCACCTGAAATGCTGGACAGTTCCTTAGACTATTCCTTGAATGATCTTGTCTTTAAAGGGATTCTGTCACCAGTTTCTTACCCCCCCCCATTTAAAAATATGATTATGTTCATGGAGCTCTAGCGATTCCTAATGTGGTCTTATAACCGAAATCCGTAGGCTCATTTTGTCTAAAAAACGTTATAACTAACCTGTCATTCATCTCACAAATGTGCCCAAGGGGATGATCATGTCTTCCAGATGTCGCCCGTACCCGCGGCCGTTTGTGCCCAGCTCCTCCTTTGCTGTCATCAGCGCCGCCTCAGAATCCTTTGCTACGCCTCCGGCTCTCCCTCACTCCCCCCTCCTTCTTCTCTAACATCCCGCGCGTGCGCACAGGCCTGTGCCTGATGCGCCCGTGCGGACTTCTCCGTTCGGCTTCATGGAGCGAAGTGCGCATGCGCCGTCACTTCGCTCAACCACTTGCCGGCGCATGCGCACTTCGCTCAACCACTTGCCGGCGCATGCGCACTTCGCTCAACCACTTGCCGGCGCATGCGCACTTCGTTCAACCACTTGCCGGCGCATGCGCACTTCGCTCCATGAAGCCGAACGGAGAAGTCCGCACGGGCGCATCAGGCACAGGCCTGTGCGCACGCGCGGGATGTTAGAGAAGAAGGAGGGGGGAGTGAGGGAGAGCCGGAGGCGTAGCAAAGGATTCTGAGGCAGCGCTGATGACAGCAAAGGAGGAGCTGGGCACAAACGGCCGCGGGTACGGGCGGCATCTGGAAGACATGATCATCCCCTTGGGCACATTTGTGAGATGAATGACAGGTTAGTTATAATGTTTTTTAGACAAAATGAGCCTACGGATTTCGGTTATAAGACCACATTAGGAATCGCTAGAGCTCCATGAACATAATCATATTTTTAAATGGGGGGGTAAGAAACTGGTGACAGAATCCCTTTAATCTTGTTTGCCTTGAACCTTGAACTCTTTTCTCCTCCCATGAACTTCCTGATTTAAGCCATGTCTCTGCACTTCCTGGTTGCCAGAATATTGTGCCTTTACCACCTAATATCTCGCTCCTGTCTATCCTGCTGCCGACCGTATCTCTGCTACCATCCGTTACTGACTTTTGGCTTGTTCCTCATCTACGTTCCTGCCTAATCCCAACCTGTACTATTCGTTACCGACTTTTGGCTTGTTTCTCAACCACGCTTCTGCTTGATCCCTACCTGCTATATCTGCTACTGGACCTTGGCTCGCTCACCTCCTGGTGGGGCTATCCTGAGGACCGCGACCTGGTACTAACACGCAGCAAAGTCCATCTCCACCATCAGGAGCTCTGGCGAATACCGGTTAGTACTTAGACCCCGCACCTCAGGTGAACCCGTGTCATCAGCCAAGGTGTTCTGTTTGAATATCTGCTCCGCTGCTATGGCAACTGGCCTCCGAGCCCGACTCCAGACCGTGACAACTATATTCTTGTACATAGGAACAGTATTATAGTAGTTATATTCTTGTACATAGGAGGCAGTATTATAGTAGTTATATTCTTGTACATAGGAGGCAGTATTATAGTAGTTATATTCTTGTACATAGGAGCAGTATTATAGTAGTTATATTCTTGTACATAGGAGCAGTATTATAGTAGTTATATTCTTGTACATAGGGGGCAGTATTATAGTAGTTATATTCTTGTACATAGGAGCAGTATTATAGTAGTTATGCTCTTGTACATAGGAGCAGTATTATAGTAGTTATATTCTTGTACATAGGAGCAGTATTATAGTAGTTATATTCTTGTACATAGGAGCAGTATTATAGTAGTTATATTCTTTTACATAGAGGCAGTATTATAGTAGTTATATTCTTGTACACAGGAGGCAGTATTATAGTAGTTATATTCTTGTACATAGAAGCAGTATTATAGTAGTTATACTCTTGTACATAGGAGCAGTATTATAGTAGTTATATTCTTGTACATAGAAGCAGTATTATAGTAGTTATACTCTTGTACATAGGAGCAGTATTATAGTAGTTATATTCTTGTACATAGGAGCAGTATTATAGTAGTTATATTTTTGTACATAGGAGCAGTATTATAGTAGTTATATTTTTGTACATAGGAGCAGTATTATAGTAGTTATATTCTTGTACATAGGAGGCAGTATTATAGTAGTTATATTCTTGTACATAGGAGGCAGTATTATAGTAGTTATATTATTGTACATAGGAGCAGTATTATAGTAGTTATATTCTTGTACATAGGAGCAGTATTATAGTAGTTATATTCTTGTACATAGGGGGCAGTATTATAGTAGTTATATTCTTGTACATAGGAGCAGTATTATAGTAGTTATACTCTTGTACATAGGAGCAGTATTATAGTAGTTATATTCTTGTACATAGGAGAAGTATTATAGTAGTTACATTCTTGTACATAGGAGCAGTATTATAGTAGTTATATTCTTGTACATAGGAGCAGTATTATAGTAGTTATATTCTTTTACATAGGAGGCAGTATTATAGTAGTTATATTCTTGTATATAGGAGCAGTATTATAGTAGTTATATTCTTGTACATAGGAGGCAGTATTATAGTAGTTATATTCTTGTACATAGGAGCAGTATTATAGTAGTTATATTCTTGTACATAGGAGCAGTATTATAGTAGTTATATTCTTGTACATAGGAGCAGTATTATAGTAGTTATATTCTTGTATATAGGAGCAGTATTATAGTAGTTATATTCTTGTACATAGAAGCAGTATTATAGTAGTTATACTCTTGTACATAGGAGCAGTATTATAGTAGTTATATTCTTGTACATAGGAGCAGTATTATAGTAGTTATATTTTTGTACATAGGAGCAGTATTATAGTAGTTATATTTTTGTACATAGGAGCAGTATTATAGTAGTCATAGTCTTGTACACAGGAGGCAGTATTATAGTAGTTATATTCTTGTACATAGCAGGCAGTATTATAGTAGATATATTCTTGTACATAGAAGCAGTATTATAGTAGTTATATTCTTGTACACAGGAGGCAGTATTATAGTAGTTATATTCTTGTACATAGAAGCAGTATTATAGTAGTTATACTCTTAACCATATTTCTTTTTATTGAGGTAAGAAAACAAGGCCACACGCCTACACAAGACAACTGTTTCATAACATTAAGAGTCACAATAGTTATCCAGCATACAAGTCATGTGTAAGCAATACCAGCTATTATCGTCTTCATCAGAACCATACATTATAAGAAACGAAAAGAAGGAAGGAAAAAAGGGGGGGGATAGGGGGGGAAGAGAGGGGATCCTGCTCTATCATGTGAAATTCCTGTGTGATTTCCATGGGGACCATAGCTTTAGGAAACAATGGCGAGAGTTTGTTTCCCAATGCGCCAGTTCCTCAAAGCGGTAGATTTGATCTACCTTGTCCGTCCACATATCTAGATTTGGAGGGGAATCGGTTTTCCACAAAAAGGGAACTAGAAGTCTAGCTGCTGTAATCAGCATTGTAGGGAGATTATTTTTGGCAGGGGTTATCGTGCTATTAGGGCACCATAGTAAGATAAGTCTAGCATCTAGCACGACTTTGGTTTTGCAAACACTATTAATCATTGATTCTATCAATTTCCAAAACGGTTGGATCTTATGGCAGAGCCACCAGATATGTGATAATGAACCGGTTTCCATGCCACATCTCCAGCACACCTCGGGTACCTCAGGATTAAGTTTGTGCAAGAATTCAGGAGTTTTATACCATCTACTTAGTAGCTTAAAAGAATTCTCCTGAACTCTCACACAACGACCAAAGCCATGAGAATGAGCCAAAACAAAGGCTCTCTCTGGTTCCGTCAGGGTCATAGAAAGCTCTCGCTCCCATGAAGTCAAATACCCATGTTCTGGTGGTAAGGAGGAAAGCATCTCTTTATACATCTGGGATAATGGCCTAAGAGGAGGCCTAGGAGCCAGGACTTTCTTCTCCAGCCAAGAGGGGGAGCTGCTGCCAGCAAAGGTTCCAACGCATAACTTGGTATCTCTCTTAAAATCTGCCAAGTGGAAAAAGGGAGCTGTCTTGATTTCGGGGCGATCCATTATTAAATCCCATTGTAAACTACCGTCTGGGAGAAGGACATCCCGCAGGAACAAGCCAGCGAGCCTAGACCAAATCCCAGAGGGGTTTAACACAGAAGGATGAATATAGCTCTGTAATAGTTTAAGAGGCATACAGGGGTTAGGGAAGCTAAACTGCTGGGATTTGACCATTTTAGACCATTCTACTAGCATTCCTTTCCAAACCGGGGAAGAGGCGTAATGATTGGCTGAAAAGGGCCTAACACCCCATAGAGTGAGCTGATCTTGGTTGGTAAGCAGTACAGATTCGAGCCGTGAGCAAAGAGAGTTAGATTTGCGGGTCAGGGTAGATACACATCTACATAACTGAACAGCAGTGTAATATGACTTTACATCAGGCATCCCAAAGCCTCCAAACTTCTTATCTCTTGTAAGGACAGTATAAGCAATGCGTGGCGACTTACCATTCCAGAGAAAGCGCGTGAACACTCGGCGGACCTCTGAAAAGTATGAGTTTGGCAACCAAATAGGGATGGCTTGTAGCAAATAAAGAAATTTGGGGAGGATGAAAGTTTTCAGATAGTTTTTCCTCCCTATCCATGAGACAAAAGGGAGTTTCAAGTTTTGTAAGTGGGTGCGAACCTCTTGTAGGAGTGGGGCATAGTTAAGGGATGCTAGGTCTTGAATATTGGCCGAAACATGCGTTCCTAAAAATGTAATGTCTCTGGAGGCCCAGGTAAATGGAGTGGAACGTTTTAGACTGTTGACTACAGATTGGGGGCAGGAAATATTAAGTGCCATGGATTTCCCATAATTTATTTTGAAGTTGGATACATATCCAAAGTCCTCAAAAGTATTCAACAACTTGGGCAAGGCTTCTGCAGGGTTGGAGGTCATGACTAAAAGGTCATCCGCGAATGCTGCAGTAACATGGGTTTGTGAGCCAATCTGAAGGCCTCTAATAACAGGGTCTGATCTAATTTTACACAAAAGGGTTTCCATAACCAGTACAAATAGTGCCGGGGAGAGGGGGCACCCCTGTCTTGTCCCGTTGGTGATGCGAAATGGTGGGGATAATGCTCCATTGACTTTGACCATGGCAGAGGGGGCCGAGTAAAGGGTGTTGACAGCACTGATAAACTGGTCCGGGAGGCCAAACTTCGACAGGGTCCGCGACATAAAGAGCCAGCTGACCCTGTCGAAGGCTTTTTCCGCATCTGTGCTCACTAGGACTAAAGGCCTAGAGGATCTCTTGGCCCAATTCACTAAATGTAGAAGTCGCACCGTGTTCTCCGACCCCTGTCTGCCATGGACAAAACCTACTTGTTCCTCATGTACAATGTCAGGGAGAACATCCTGAAGCCTGGTAGCCAGAATTTTCGCCCACCACTTCACATCATTATTAAGTAAAGATATTGGCCTATAGTTACTGCAGCATGTTGGATCTTTGTTTTCCTTATGGAGGACAGTAATGTGCGCCATTAAGGAATGAGGAGCGAGAGAACCCCCTGTCAGAAGGTAGTTGCACAAGTTTCTGAAACGTGGGATTAACACATCCTGAAAGGATTTATAATATGCAATGGAAAATCCATCAGGGCCGGGGCTTTTGCCCGATGGAATAGACATAAGGGCCTTGCGAACCTCTGAATCGGAAATAGGCTTAGTCAAGAGGGAAGTTTTTGATGGGGATACAGAGGGAAGGTCTAGAGACTGCAAGAATTTATCGGTGGCTTCGGATAAATCTCCAGGGGTAGTCCCATTAGGGGGTGGCAAATTATATAAGGCCTCATAGAAAGTACAAAATGCCTTAGCGACGTCTGGGGTAGACTTATGTACTTTGCCCTTGGAGTCTTTAATAGAGGAAACAAAGGAGTCAGAAAACTGCTTCTTGGCAATTGCCGACATCAGTCTGTTTCCTCTATCCCCATGAGCATAGGCCTTGAATCGGGAGCGAAGGACCAGCTTTGTTGAGGTGACATTCAATAAATTTTTTAGTTTTGTTCTGGCTTCAGTTAGTTCTGCTAGGGTGCTTATAGCGCGAGATTCCTTGTGGGAAGATTCTAGACGAGATATGGTCGCCAATAAGGCGTCCAGGGCTAGTGTCCTTTGTTTTTTCACAAAAGCTCCCAAAGCTATGAGTTCCCCCCTTAGGACCACCTTATGGGATTCCCATAGTATAGAAGGAGAAGGGGGTGAATCTGGAGTGTCATTAAGTGTAAAAAATTCAGATATTGAGGCCTTAAGTTTGTCTGCATGTCTAGGGTCTAGAATTAGGGTATCATTAAGACGCCACAAGCGCTCCTTTCTCTGTGGGCCAGACAGGGAAAAATTTACAATGACAGGGGCATGGTCGGATAATGTGATATTACCTATCCGGGCCCCAGAGACATTACGCACAAGTGAACTAGACAAGAAAATGTAATCCAATCTGTGGAAGGATAATTTGGCGTGTGAGTAAAAGGTATAATCTCGGCCATTGGGGTTTAGGGCCCGCCAGACATCCAAAACTTTAAGTTTTTTCAGGGAAATTTTCAATCTTTTCAGGAGCCTATAAGATACAGAAGGTCTGCCCGCCGAGGTGTCCACCGCTGGCTCCAGAGCCACATTAAAGTCGCCCCCCAGTACTAATAAGCCCTCTGAGAAGGAGGATAACGCAGCAAGGGTCTGAACGAGCCATGGTACTTGGCCTTTATTGGGAGCGTACACGTTGGCAAAGGTCACTGGAGATTCGCCCAATAAACCCTTTACAAAAATGTATCTGCCCTCTGGGTCTGCTGAGATAGCCGAGTGTTTAAAGGGGAGGCATTTATGAATAGCTATACTAACCCCTCTACTGGCGGAATCATGAGTACTGTGAAACCACTGGACAAATTTCTTGGGCGGAAGTTTAGGAATCTTGCCCGTTCTGAAATGGGTCTCTTGCAAAAAGGCCACAGAGACCTTATCTTTCAGAAGGAGAGATAGTGTTTGAGACCTTTTACATGGCTCGTTCAGCCCGTGCGCGTTTAGTGAGGCGACCACAATAGAAGACATTTCTGAATACATTCAGGTGAGTAAATGCATAATACAACCATGGAAGTATGAAAGAGCACACATATGATATGAGCAGGTGAAGGGAAGGAAGGTAAGGGAAGTACAAAAGAGCAAAAAATGAACAAGGTAACATTAAACATGTCTAGTTGACAAGTGAGTGACATAGACATGACACCCATCTGAGGAGGGGTTAGTACTCTACCTATCACCAGCCAAGACAGGGTTGGACTGGCGAGGGGGCAAGTAAAGCACCTATGGTCTGAACAAAAGAGACCAAAACAAAAAATGTGTCCAGCATCTTAAACCGTCCGGACATCACCCTGCAATGAGGATCAGAATGCGTTATCCTAGAGGTAGCGTCCCGTAGCAGTAATATTACGGTACAGAACCGTTTAAACATAACATTAAGCCCAATTAAGAGATAGGCCATAAAAATAAAAACTCTAAAAATGCAGAAAACCTTAAAAGTGTAAAGAGGCCAAGTCCGCCTATAGTAACCTGTATAACAGAGGTGAGTAACAGTCATCACCTATTCTGGGGAGGTAGAAATATCAGCAAGGTATGCTTACAAACAACTCTAATCAGGTGGGATCTCTGTCCATCCTGCCGCGACCCGAACGAACCGATTTGCCTGCGGACGCCGTCTGCCATGCGGTCACACGAGGTGGTGCGAGAAGGGCGCCATCTTGGTCAGCTGGTAACCATGAGGGGATTTCCATCGGAGGAACGTCCAGGGACCGCCAGACAGAATCCAGATCAGCAGGAGAGCGAACGGTGAGTAGCTTACCATTCCTGGAAATCGCCAACCCAAAGGGGTATAACCAGCGGAATGGGGTCGAGGTTTTCCTCAGGATATCCAGGAGAGGCCTGAGGAGGCGCCGCTTGGCCAATGTGGATGGCGCGATGTCTTGGAACATTTGGATCGGGGTATTTTCGTACTCCAGTACCTCCATTTCTCTTTGGCTTTGAAGGATGGCTGCGGTATCAACGTAGCTCAATAAGCCACAGATTACATCACGTGGCGGTTCTTGCGGTTTAGGCCTAGGGCGCAGCGCCCTGTGTATGCGCTCCACCACGATTCCCGCCGCTCTGTCAGGATCCAGCAGCTTAGAGAACAATTCACGTGCTACAGTCGGTAAGGCCTCCGCTGCAAACGACTCAGGTAGGCCGCGGATGCGGATATTGCGCCGGCGGCTGCGGTTTTCTTGGTCTTCCAATTTCAAGAAGGCATCGTTTAGCAAGGCCTTGTGAGACGCCAGCACCTCCGACGCTTTACTCTCATATGTCATGATGGCCTCCTGAGTGGCTTCTAACGCCACCACTCTCTGCCCCAGATGCTTCATGTCGTCCTTGATATCAGACAGGTCTTGTTTTAAGGGCGAGAGGGCCGATTCAAGGACCCGGCGCAGGGTTCGCTCTGAGAGAGGTGGGTCTCTGGGCCTCTTATCCGAGATATCGGAGCCGCTGCCTGCATCTGATAATTCCCCTGCGTCAGAGTCTTGTGCAGCAGACGTCGCCATATTGGGGCCTTTCTGCGCCGTGAACCTCGACGTTTTCCGGAGAAACTTCTCCATCTCTGGCTGTTTGGAGCGCAGTGGGGTGGACTCTGAGCTTCCTCTGTTCTTTTCTCTGCCAGGTTTCCCCATAATCAAGCAAATTATGAGCTTTTATAGGGCAAATGAGCCGGAATGCTGGAGGAGCTCAAGCTCGTGCGGCCATTCAGCTGCGTGGCTAGGCTCCGCCCCCCATAGTAGTTATATTCTTGTACATAGGAGCAGTATTATAGTAGTTATATTCTTGTACATAGGAGCAGTATTATAGTAGTTATATTTTTGTACATAGGAGCAGTATTATAGTAGTTATATTTTTGTACATAGGAGCAGTATTATAGTAGTTATATTTTTGTACATAGGAGGTAGTATTATAGTAGTTATATTCTTGTACATAGGAGCAGTATTATAGTAGTTATATTTTTGTACATAGGAGCAGTATTATAGTAGTTATATTTTTGTACATAGGAGCAGTATTATAGTAGTTATATTTTTGTACATAGGAGCAGTATTATAGTAGTTATATTCTTATACATAGGAGCAGTATTATAGTAGTTATATTTTTGTACATAGGAGCAGTATTATAGTAGTTATATTTTTGTACATAGGAGCAGTATTATAGTAGTTATATTTTTGTACATAGGAGCAGTATTATAGTAGTTATATTCTTGTACATATGAGCAGTATTATAGTAGTTATATTCTTGGACATAGGAGCAGTATTATAGTAGTTATACTCTTGTACATAGGAGGCAGTATTATAGTAGTTATATTCTTGTACATAGGAGCAGTATTATAGTAGTTATATTCTTGTACATATTAGCAGTATTATAGCAGTTATATTCTTGTACATAGGAGGCAGTATTATAGTAGTTATATTCCTGTACATAGGAGCAGTATTATAGTAGTTATATTCTTTTGTACATAGGAGCAGTATTATAGTAGTTATATTCTTGTACATAGGAGCAGTATTATAGTAGTTATATTCTTGTACATAGGAGGCAGTATTATAGTAGTTATTTTCCTGCCCATTATAAATTATTCATTTTATTCAGTGCATATAGCAGGTCAATGGAAATAATCAGCTCTAGATGATATTTATATAGTTTTCAGTGTTAATAAAATGTCGCTATCATGGTAAATGCATTTTCTAT
Source organism: Bufo bufo (assembly GCF_905171765.1). Lineage (NCBI taxonomy): Eukaryota > Metazoa > Chordata > Amphibia > Anura > Bufonidae > Bufo > Bufo bufo. The sequence continues at coordinate 17,664,738 of NC_053399.1, read as the reverse complement.
ATAAAATTTGCTGTGAAGTTCGTACAATTCAAATTTTAGGCTACTTTCACACCTGCGTTTAGGTCGGATCCGTCTGGTATGTGCCCAGACGGATCCGCACCTATAATGCAAACGCTTAGATTCGTTCAGAACGGATCCGTTTGCATTACCATGAACAAAAAAAAAAAAAAAAAATATTTTTTTTTTTTTGTTCATGATAAGGCAAACGGATCCGTTTTGATTTTACATTGAAAGTCAATGGGAGACGGATCCGTTTGAAAATTGAGCCATACTGTGTCAACTTCAAACGGATCCGTCCCCATTGACTTACATTGTAAGTCTGGACGGATCCGTTTGCCTCCGCACGGCCAGGCGGACACCTGAACGCTGCAAGCTGCGTTCAGGTGTCCGCCTGCTGAGCGGAGCGGAGGACAAACGGAGCCAGACTGATGCATTCTGAGCGGATCCGCATCCATTCAGAATGCATTAGGGCTGGACGGATCCGTTCGGGGCCGCTTGTGAGCCCCTTCAAACGGAACTCACAAGCGGAGCCCCGAACGCTAGTGTGAAAGTAGCCTTAAAGATGTCCGAAAAATTTGCCTGTATTTTACCACTATATTGGTGTCTACTGACATGTAATTTTACCAATATGACTTCAGCAGCATTCATGGACAGGTCACAATCTCACTGGTGTTTCACTGTTCTGATTGATATTTCCTATAGGGAATGTCTCCAAAGAGGCAAATTCATTAAAGGAATTTATAACTTTTTGGTGCATCGAGTGCTACAGTTTGCTCAGCACAGAGTGTTTCAGGAGGAGTGTGCTGATCTTGTGGGGGCAATAAGTGGTGCTCTGATATTATGGCATAAGTGAGGACAGGATGGCATCAGATGTGTTCTAGTCTGCGGAGGGGAGTCAGGTGGAAAGTCACATCATGAGCGTTATAGTGTGTAAGGTTTCGAGTGTGTATTTTAGATGATGACACTCACAGAATGAGATGTACATGGTGTAAGATGCAGGGTCTCACAATAAAGACTTAATTATTTTATTGAATTTTTATTGCAGTTAAATTACAGCTTAATTTATAGAATAAGTAACATTTTGATTATAATTTACAGACATCGTATAATTAACAATCAACAATTTTATCACTTTATAATCGGCTTTAGTCACATAGCACCAAACTGACCACCATCTGACAACATTTTGCAGTGCTAATCAACATCCACAATAGTTTGAGCTCTGATGGGGGTAGTTGTTGCAGTTGTCTCAGACAGTTACCCTGGGTACATAGGGTAGAATGACATTCAGCAGGGCTGTCGGCTACCTACATTAGATGCAATTCAGTGCACAACTGCTGGTAATCTCACTTAGTTAGGCCGCTTTTACATAGTGTTTGGTCAGTGTTTGATCAGTGATTTTCATCAATGTTTCCGAGTCAAAACCAGGTGCGGGTCGAAATCACAAAACAAGAACAAATCGTTGCATTACACCTTATGTCTGTGGAGGTTCCACTCCTGGTTTGGGCTCACAATCATTGAAGGAAATCACTGATCAAACACTGACTAAACACTGACTGTGTGAAAGCAGCCTAGGTATAAATATATTGTAGATAAGGGTTCATAGAGGTCAAGGGGAGTATAGTAGCAATCAACAGGTGCACCCCTTGCTGGTTCCTGTTCATCACACAGCACCCCCCCCCCCCACCCCCCAATTAAAAGCTAGGATGGTAACATGCTTCTTTACCCCTATTTCCATCCCTTGTAGAAAAATAGGAGTGATTGTCCCTTAGTCAGAGTCAGACGAAGGGACCAAGTTGATATAAAGCACCCACTCTCCATATGCCCCATAGCTGTGGACACTACATAAAGGAAGAGGCAGGACAGATACAATGTAACTACCGATATTTACAAAACACACCACAATTAAGATGATTGCAGTGACCTGTGACCTCTGGAGAGGGGGGGCACTCCTCTATGGTATCTGTGGAAATGGTAACCATTGTCCCCTCATCTACTTAATGTAACCGAGAAGGTAAAGTCCATTATCCAAGCCATCTGTGACCAGACGATCATGAGCAGCCGTAATACTACAGCGCAGCCTCATTAACCCTAGTGTAATCCCAGTATTCTCATTGTTTCTAATATCCGTATAGAGACCATAACTCCCATCAGACTGGGGATAATCGTATTGCAAATCTGGCCAACTTCTGTAGTGGGAAGCCAAAATCAGACATCAGAAAATGATAGCTAGAGGTAGATGTACGTGCAATGTGATCTATAGACTGCATACAGATATATGATTAATTTATATATATTATAATGTGATATTACTTCGGACCATCTCGTGGTTCTTTAGAAGCGCTTGCCTTGTTTTCTTGCAAGTTTAACTGCACCTATTACAGTATATGATTGGCTTTCCTCCTCCACTTAAATGTTCTGTTCATTGGCTTCTTAAATGGATATTATTCCCATTCTCAGCCATTCGTGACCGCAGTCGGAATACCCTTCCTCTGATTTGCTTCATTTCTCATACTCTAGTCACATCCAAAGCTGCATTCAAATTTCTGAATCTTTTCACTAGCATGCACAGCTGCAGCAGATCATTATGGGACGAGTATATCATATCAGACATAGCTATAGGGGATGCAGAAGCAGGAGAAGCACCTAGGTCCTGATGCCTGAGTAGACCCAAAGGCTTCTCTGCCACATTACAAGACACCAGTATTAAAAATGGCATGTGGGGTGGGGACCCTGGTACTGATTTGTAATAGGTCCCAGGAGCTTGCCTTTTAGGTCAGGCTGTTATATCTGGGACCTGGAGTGAACCCTATATCTCCAGCAATGCAGTACAATACATAGACACTGAACCAGAAGGGGACTACTTTGGGGTATGAACCTGAATTGCTAGAACTAGCAGAATTATGAATGCAGCTCTGGGTGTGTCTAGAACAGGAATGCTCAACCAGCTGTTGTAAAACTACAACTCCCACCATGCCCTGCTGTATGCTGAAAGCTGTAGTCTGTTGAGACATGCTGGGAGTTGTAGTTTTGCAACAGCTGGCAGGCCGCAGGTTGGGCATCTCTGGCCTAGAATATGGCCTCTTTCACACGGGCGAGATTTCCACGCGGGTGCAATGCGTGAGGTGAACGCATTGCACCCGCACTGAATCCTGACCCATTCATTTCTATGGGGCTGTGCACATGAGCGGTGATTTTCACGCATCACTTGTGCGTTGCGTGAAAATCGCAGCATGCTCAATTTTGTGCGTTTTTCACGCAACGCAGGCCCCATAGTAGAGAAGGGGACTGCGTGAAAATCGCAAGCCTCCGCAAGCAAGTGCGGATGCGGTGCGATTTTCATGCATGGCTGCTAGGAGATGATCGGGATGGGGACCCGATCTTTATTATTTTCCCTTATAACATGGTTATAAGGGGAAATAATAGCATTCTTAATACAGAATGCTAAGTAAAATAGGGCTGGAGGGGTTAAAAAAAAATAAATAATTTAACTCGCCTTAATCTACTTGTTCGCGCTGGGCTGCGCGAACAAATGGATTAAGGTGAGTTAAATTATTTATTTATTTTTTTCAACCCCTCCAGCCCTATTGTACTATGCATTCTGTATTAAGAATGCTATTATTTCCCCTTATAACCATGTTATAAGGGAAAATAATAAAATCTACAGAACCCCTAACCCAAACCCGAACTTCTGTGAAGAAGTTCGGGTACCAAACATGACGATTTTTTCTCATGCGCGTGCAAAATGAATTAAAATGTTTTGCACTCGCGATTAAAAATTGCGCATTTTCCCGCGACGCACCCGCATCTTATCTGGCCCAAATCCATGACGCCCGTGTGAAAGGGGCCTATAAGTCACAATGGGACTTAAAAAATGAGTTCATAATATGCAAAGCAAAGATTAATAATACTCACTTTCTAAAATGCAAAGTGGGACTCATCATGGAAGAAGTTGTGTTCATAGTGACACAGGAGCAGGGGACGAGTCCCTGCATAAGAAGACTAATTACCAATAGGTAAAAACTGTGCGACTACCATCCTTAAAATTCCCATCTATCCCAGGAGCAGGACATAAGGCAGCAGAAAGGAGGATACAGTAACAGGAAAACTTACAAGAAGGCAAGAACAACACCAAGCATTGCTACAAAGACATTCCCTTTAAGGGGGATACCTTACATCCCCTGGTACTTAGAGTACACATATCCAAGCACAGTAGAACTGCTCAGAAAATCCTTGTTCCTATAACATGGAAAGTAAGGGGTGGAGCATTCATCACGGCCTTGTCCGAGCTCATCATTTTCTGGGTAGTCGGCTGGGGTCGCTTTATATTTCTGCTGCCATACTTGGAATAACCTGAAAAACGATGGTAAAAATTTCACTCAAGTGTTGCAAATATTACATGTGAGCTTCAAAGACCAGTCTAATGAATATCCAGCTTAAGCATCAATCAATGAAAATCTCTGCAACTTTCTAATATACTGTGCTTCAATTCATCACCATCTCTGCTTGCTGGCAGTGAGTGGAGAATGAGATGAGGTCACTTAGCAAAAGTGGATCATAATAGGAGAGGGGTGGGTTGCCCAATGCGACCAAAGATACAGTATGATGAACAACAATGTTTTCTTCTTCATTTTAATTTTTTTTTCTGTAGAAGGACCTGCACGTGGTCATGTGACCTGAGCAGGTCCTCATGTCCAGAGGAGAGGGCAGCAAGAAGGCAGAGGAGCATAGAGTTGCATGTGGTAAGTGTATGGGTTCTGTATAAGTTTAGGGGTCTGCACAGTGGCGTAGCTATCAGGGAAGCAGCTCAGAAGGGGCCCGGGAGAAGTCACTGTACTTCGTCACCCCGGGCCCCTGTCAGAGCAGCTGACTTCTCCTGCACTTGCACCTCTGTCACTGACCTGACATCAGTGACATTGCTCCGCCTCTTCCCCTCCTCAGTTCTGATGATGGACAGTGACCAGCATCAGGACGGTCCAATGTGGGCGGAGCTAGCATATCCCCGCCCCCTTTCCTACCCGCGATTCCTGCTGCCTGAACCTTCCATGCCCAGCATGCTGAACATCAGTTGAATTGCCACAACTGCACCAGTGATGTGAGTGGCAATGGAACTGGGGTTATATTCAGCTTTCCCAGACTGTGCACATGTGACCTGCAGTACAGTAGGAAAGCTACGTGAATTATATCATGAGATGTCATCCAGCTTCCCTGCTATCCTGCATGGCATAAGTGCAGGATTAGAGTATGGGGGAGAGATACAGCAGGAAAAGCTAGGTGTCTATATATGTGTATTGTATATGTGTGCGTCCATGTATGTGGAAAGTGCATGAATGACTGCGTCCATGTATGTGGAGAGTGCGTCTATGTATGTGGTGAGTGTGTGTATGAGTGCATCTATGTATATGCTGAGTGTGTGGATGACTGCGTCCATGTATGTGGAGAGTGCGTCCATGTATGTGGAAAGTGCGTGAATGACTGCGTCCATGTATGTGGAGAGTGTGTGTATGAGTGCATCTATGTATATGCTGAGTGCGTGTATAAGTGCATCCATGTATGTGGAGACTGCGTGTATGACTGTGTCCATGTATGTGGAGATGCATGTATGACCGCGTCCATGGCTGCAGTATGAAAGGTACAGAGGCTAAAATACTTGTGGATATGTAGAGGTAAATCAGACGGGTCTATCACTATTGCAGCGCAGGTTTTAAAGGGGTTGAGTTGAATATAAACTCCGTCAGCAACTGGAAATGTTAAAAAAAAAAATAAAGTCGTGTTTAAAATGAGATGCAAATAAATAAATACAGTAAATAAAAAGTCAAAATAGCCATATGAGAGGGGTTTGCACAGGAGGAGGGGGTTTGTGAAGAAGCGTGTAAGTGTGTGTGGGGGGGATCCTGTACAAACATTTACTGTGGGGCCCAGTCAGTTCTAGCTACGTCTCTGGGTCTGCATATAGGAGGTTTGGGGTCTAAATTTATTTAGGGGGCCTGTGTCTCTATGTAGAGGGTTTAGGGGTCAGTATTTGGTGGTTTGGTTGGGGGATGTTCTGGGGTCTGTATTTTCTTAGGGGTCGGGGATTCTGGGAGTCATTATATATGAGGTCTGCATTTCTTTTAGGGGTTTGGGTCTGTGCGGTACGCCAGACCTGCAGGGTAATGCGATTGTGAGGTCACGGTCAATGGCAAGCGAGGGTCACTCACAGCTATATATGGAAACCCCTGGGCAGGCATACAGCAGTGAAGGAGAGGCTGGCACAAAAGTCCTCTGGGGCACACTCTGTGTTTAGGGACCAGGCCTGGTGTTGGATGAGGTGCCCTGGATGTTGCAGGTGTTTTATGTGCCTGGGGCAAGGTCCCTTTAAAGTTTGTGACGCCAGTGCCAATTGGACGGTGGCACACCGTATAATGATAGGTGGAATAATTGAGGAATCAGTAAGTAAACCAAACGTCTTTTTACTGGAAATTCACGGTGCAAGTTTTATACATACAGTTCAATTTATAGATGGTTATAATGCAGATCCTCAGACAATTCTTTCACAAGCAGGTAGACTTCAGATGACGGCAGGAAATAAACAGGCAAGATACTTGGAGGAACACAATGGTGATTGCTTACAGTGCAACCCTGCTTTATCCCCTTCAGCTATTCTAGCTGGCTGGATGCCAAGGCCCGGATGCCCAAATGCTGGCTTTTATCCTTGGTATATCGTTCCTTTCTCCAATATAGGTACTTGCTGTATTCTATATAACTCTGTCCATCATGGTACTTATCTGACCTGGTGTTGACTGGAATAGACGGGAGGATAACTGCTGGTTCTCCCCAGGAGGTGCCATCCTGCTACTGGGGAGTCTTCAGAGCTAACCTAGGCTCTCTTTATCCTCAGGTAGGCTAGGATCCCTCTACTAGCCTCCTGGTAACAACTAACAGCCTGGGCTGTCCAGCTGCATGTCAGGGGGAGGCTCTAGCTTGTCCTCCTCACTGGTCTCAGCAGACCCCTGACCTCCTGTCTGGGCCTGAATACTTATACTAAGGCAACTCTAGCTCCCTCTAGCGTCTAGGATGACTAACTACAGAGACTAGGCCTGATACCACATAATACAGGGAAAACATTACATATAAAACAATACTTTACAATTTACATAATATCTGCACAATTGGAAATGACACTCCTGTCCCTAGTGAAGAGAAGTCACGCACACCCCAATTGACCCTCGTGTAGTGCCCACGCTTAGTCCGTGAGGCCACTACATCTGTATTTAGAGTGTCTGGTTTAGGGTGGGGTGAGGAGGGTCTGTCTATATTTAGGGGGTCTGTTTTGGGGACTTATTTGTTTATGGGATCTGGGGGGGGGAGTTGTATTTGAGAGCAGCCCAAGGACTATGGTCACTGAGCATTGACTGCTCTGATACACTGTAACAAACTACAACTGTATGAGCAGGACTATAGTACGAGATGTGTATTGTGTTCAGTAGCCATCAAATGGTCAACATTTACAGTATCCAACTTGTCACAGCCTCTGCCCTGTATCTGTCCCTGGGAAAGCTGGGTGACTACTAATATGGCCACCACTACATCTTTAAGGGAACTTACTTGTCAATGAAGCCGTGATGCAGCAGGAACATGGGGTCGTTGGCGGAGATGGGGACCTGAGCCATCGTTCCCCCCAAATAAAGGTGAACCGCGTTGTGCATAGTTTGCTCCAGTGTTGTCCCATCCGATGGTCTCAGGAAACCTAAAAAATGGATCAAACGGGCAGAGAGTGAGCAATCTCATGTAGGGTAAGGCTACTTTCACACTAGCGGCAGAGTGATCCGGCAGGTAGTTCCGTCGCCGGCAAAACGTATGCCAACTGATGGCATTTGTAAGACTGATCAGGATCCTGATCAGTCTTAAAAATGCTTGATCAGTCAAAAAAATGCATTGAAATGCTGGATCCGTCTTTCCGTTGTCATCCGGCAAAACGGATCCGGCATTTCCTTTTTTCACCTTTTTTTCGGTCTGCGCATGAAGACAGAAGAGATGCCGGGCTGCACGAACAAGTGGATTAAGGTGAGTTAAATTTTTTATTTTTTTTTTAACCCCTCCAGCCCTATTGTACTATGCATCGTCTCCTAGCAACCGTGCCTGAAAATCGCACCGCATCCGCACTTGCTTGCGGAGGCTTGCGATTTTCACACAGCCCCATTCACTTCTATGGGGCCTGCGTTGCGTAAAAAACACACAATATAGAACATGCTTCTTTTTTCACGCAACGCACAAGTGATACGTGAAAATCACTGCTCATGACGGATCCGGCATTTCGATGCATTTTTCAGACTGATAAGGATCCTGTTCCGTCTTACAGATGCCATCAGTTGGCATACGTTTTGCCGGATAACTGCCGGAAGTGTGAAAGTAGCCTAAGCCCTGCATTTCACATTATTCAGGTTATGTATAGGGGGTGCAAATGGGTCCAAAGGCATGCCCCATCAAATTGAGATCAGCGCCGCTGTTTGCAGTGCACTGCAGAAATAGGCAGGTTGCCTTTTTGCCTTCAGCACTTGCATGAAAGGTACAAGGAAAACAGCACCTAAGTCTCAGCTTCCAGTACCAGCTTTCCCCTTCCTCAGTATGACATGAAGATAAACAGGACACTGCTCTCAGATCCTGGCAACTTATGGTAGCAGATGATGACCTACCTTCTAAAGCGTTCCGGAAGCTCCTCTGTGCACTAGCATTGTAGGGGAATTTATCGAAGTCTCTCCATTTCAGGGTGTCCTCTACATCCTGGAAGGTGGGGAGACTTTTAAACTGGGGATCTGAACCCGGCTTCCTGTGGAGTCTCTCCATCTGGCACTGGTCCCCAGCAGTTTGGCAATAGGCATCATCATAATTGTACCCGCTGCAAATAGACTGAAGTGGAGGGATACAGTATTAGCCTTTCCATGAAGTAAGATGAGGGTGGGGAACAGAACACTAAAATGGGGATGGGGGGGGGGGGACGGGGGACTACCGCAAACTTAAGTTCAACATACAGTGCAGACCAAAAGTTTGGACACACCTTCTCATTCAAAGAGTTTTCTTTATTTTCATGACTATGAAGGCATCAATATTATGAATTAACACATGTGGAATTATATACATAACAAACAAGTGTGAAACAACAGAAAATATGTCATATTCTAGGTTCTTCAAAGTAGCCACCTTTTGCTTTGATTACTGCTTTGCACACTCTTGGCATTCTCTTGATGAGCTTCAAGAGGTAGTCCCCTGAAATGGTCTTCCAACAGTCTTGAAGGAGTTCCCAGAGATGCTTAGCACTTGTTGGCCCTTTTGCCTTCACTCTGCGGTCCAGCTCACCCCAAACCATCTCGATTGGGTTCAGGTCCGGTGACTGTGGAGGCCAGGTCATCTGGCGCAGCACCCCATCACTCTCCTTCATGGTCAAATAGCCCTTACTTTCAAAGTTTTCCCAATTTTTCGGCTGACTGACTGACCCTCATTTCTTAAAGTAATGATGGCCACTCGTTTTTCTTTACTTAGCTGCTTTTTTCTTGCCATAATACAAATTCTAACAGTCTATTCAGTAGGACTATCAGCTGTGTATCCACCTGACTTCTCCTCAACGCCACTGATGGTCCCAACCCCATTTATAAGGCAAGAAATCCCACTTATTAAACCTGACAGGGCACACCTGTGAAGTGAAAACCATTTCAGGGGACTACCTCTTGAAGCTCATCAAGAGAATGCCAAGAGTGTGCAAAGCAGTAATCAAAGCAAAAGGTGGCTACTTTGAAGAACCTAGAATATGACATATTTTCAGTTGTTTCACACTTGTTTGTTATGTATATAATTCCACATGTGTTAATTCATAGTTTTGATGCCTTCAGTGTGAATCTACAATTTTCATAGTCATAAAAATAAAGAAAACTCTTTGAATGAGAAGGTGTGTCCAAACCTTTGGTCTGTACTGTATAAATTGTAATAACCTTTTATTATTTTTCTTATATTGATTTTGATCTGTCTTATACTCCAGTCACATCAAAAGCTGCCTGCAAATAACTGAATCTCTCCAGTAGATAATTAAGGCATGAGTACATTACATAAGACTGGAGCATATAGTGGCTATAGAGAGTGTAGGAGAAAAGCCCGGGTCATGGCTGTGGGGCCCCTCCGCCACATATGAAAACCCCAGTATGGGCATGAGGGTCCTGTACAGAACAGCTCTCCCATAAACTTCAGTAAAACGTAAACATTGTATTGAGTTTTGCAAATAAATTGCTTATTTATCTTGTATTGTTTGATCTGCTTTATGCCTTATACTCTAGTCACATCTAAAGCTGCAAGCACATCACTGAATCTCTCCATTCACATACAGAGCTGCAGCAGATCATTATGGGACAAGTGTAAGCTATATGAGGGACAGATCTAGGAGTAGCACTCGTGTCTTGTTGCCTGCAGAGACCCTAAGACCCCTCGGCCACATAAAAAGACCCCAATATTATAAACGGTGCACAGTAGGAATGAATTTTACATGAAGGCTCAGGAGTTACACCTCTTCTGTCAACATCATATGGGGTACGGTGTGAAACCAGCAGGGGGTGCTGCAGTGAAGTATACATTTGAATTGCTTGCAGAACTGTGAATGCAGCTCTGGAGGCATCCGGAGACAAGATGGCAATAAGATTACTACTCACTTTCCAAAATGCGAAGTGGGAGTCATCGTCCAGGAAGCCTTGTGCATTGCTTGCGCCAAGAAATTCATTGGTGCAGATGGAGCAGTTCTTTTCTCCTCTCCAGTCATAGTAAGGAATGGCGAAATCTTCATCACCCGTCAGGCGCTGAATTTCCCCCTCCAAGAACACGAGACCCAAACGATGCCAGCCGGGGAAGGCCGGACCTTGATGGGCGTAGTTTCTGCTAAAATCAAATGTGCCATTGAGTAGAATGGGCTTCATTGAGTAATAATGGATCCAGGCAAAGACATCGTAAATGGAGGCGTTCACAAAGTGGTACGTGTCCCGGTGGTGTCTGTCCCCCGTGGACAGGATGACAAAATCGTCACTTTTTGTGGTTTTGGCCAATGCTAAGTAATTAAAAAACCTCTTCCTTTCCAGAAACGAGAGCTGGCGGATCTCTCTCCGGAACACAATTTTTTTTTTGCGATTGCACTTGTCGCCGTAGTAGCCATACTTACACCGGCCGCAGTTATAGCCGCTGTAGTTTCCGAAGCATTGACAAGTTCTGTCGTAGTAAAAACGTGGCCAATCCAATCGGTCATCGTAAAACTGGCGAGCTCGGCGGGCGCCAAGGGGCGTAAAAACCACACCGTCTCTGCACTGGCCACGTCCAGATCGTGATCCACAGGGGCTGCGATCCTTCCACGGTGGGCAGCAAGTCTTTGACCGAAGAGCTGCACTTGTCGTACATAACCTCGGGAACTGACAGTAGACCGCGCCCAGGAAGAGCGCGAAAAATGTACACAGCGTAAACATGGCCTCCAGAGCTAACAACCGCCCCCTGATAGAGAAGAAGAAAAATAATCAGAATATTACACCTAATACATACATTACACCAAAGATCTTACAATCATAAGTTACTACACAAAGCTTTATTTTTCTCCATAGAAGGCAGCATTATAGTAGTTATATTCTTGTACATAGGAGCAGTATTATAGTAATTATATTTTTGTACATGGGAGCAGTATTATAGTAGTTATATTCTTGTACATAGGAGCAGTATTATAGTAGTTATATTTTTGTACATGGGAGCAGTATTATAGTAGTTATATTCTTGTACATAGGAGCAGTATTATAGCAGTTATATTCTTGTACATAGGAGCAGTATTATAGTAGTTATATTCTTGTACATAGGAGGCAGTATTATAGTAGTTATATTCTTGTACATAGGAGCAGTATTATAGTAGTTATATTCTTGTACATAGGAGGCAGTATTATAGTAGTTATATTCTTGTACATAGGAGCAGTATTATAGTAGTTATATTCTTGTACATAGGAGGCAGTATTATAGTAGTTATATTCTTGTACATAGGAGCAGTATTATAGTAGTTATATTCTTGTACATAGGGGGCAGTATTAGAGTAGTTATATACTTGTACATAGGGGCAGTATTATAGTAGTTATATTCTTGTACATAGGGGTAGTATTATAGTAGTTATATTGTTTTACATAGGAGCAGTACTATAGAAGTTATAGTTTTGTACATAGGAGCAGTATTATAGTAGTTATATTCTTGTACATAGGAGGCAGTATTATAGTAGTTATATTCTTGTACATAGGAGGCAGTATTATAGTAGTTATATTCTTGTACATAGGAGCAATATTATAATGGTTATATTTATGTACATGGGAGCAGTATTATAGTAGTTATATTCTTGTACATAGGAGCAGTATTATAGTAGTTATATTCTTGTACATAGGAGCAGTATTATAGTAGTTATATTCTTGTACATAGGAGCAGTATTATAGTAGTTATATTCTTGTACATAGGAGCAATATTATAATGGTTATATTTATGTACATGGGAGCAGTATTATAGTAGTTATATTCTTGTACATAGGAGCAGTATTATAGTAGTTATATTCTTGTACATAGGAGCAGTATTATAGTAGTTATATTCTTGTACATAGGAGCAGTATTAGAGTAGTTATATTCTTGTACATCGGAGCAGTATTATAGGCTATTAATTATTAATATTTTGTTAATAATAATAAATATTCATAAATAGGCGTGAGTCGTATATTGATGACTCCGCCTATTTATACTATGGATACATACTAACCACCTGTTGCTCTACCCTTCTGTGAACAACGTGCGCTATGTTACGGCGGCGACTACAAATGACTATAAACTTCGTATTGAACAATAGAGGAATTTATTACACAAATACAAGTCTACAGTCTATAAATTCAACTATATCTATATATATTTATATCAATGGTTATAAATATACATAATATACATATAGACATATACCGCAATACAGAAACAACACTAAAATACACCTAAACTACACTAACACGACACAATCCCAATTCCACCCCACAAACTATCTAAGTATCACACTTAGATACACACAGTAGCAGCAGCAACCACCCACTGGCTACACACTGTCCTTATGAGGAAAACAAGTGGTTAAACACAATCCGCGGTGATGGTGGCATTGCAAGGGTTAATGCAGGCCAGGGATATAGGCAGGGATGTAGCTGTGGGCTACAGGGTTTGGCACTGCAAGGGTTAACACAGAGGAAAGGTAGGGGAATCAAGGCAATGCAGTGCAGTGGTTATTGCAGTGATTGTAGGGGTTAATGTAATATAGAGTGGGCTGGGTATGCAGGGGTTAATGCAGTGATATAAAGGGTGGATCAGGGGTTATAGTGTTGGTGGTATAGGGTTAATATAGCAGGGATTATGGTATTAGTGGTATAGGGTTAATCATTAGGGGTAATGGTGTTGATGGTATAGGGTTAATAATCAGTGGTAATGGTTTTGGTGGTATAGGTTTAATAATAATGATGCTCATTGGTCCAGGGGGTAGGGAAAGGGTTACTCCGCCAGTCCAGGGGTTAATGCTCGTCCCAGGGGATAATCCTTGCATCTTGCTCGTCCTCCAGGGGTTAATTCCCGCTGTGGAAGCTTGTTTCCCCTGGGGATGATTCTGGCTTCTCCATGGGGGGGCTGCTGGGTTCAACTCAGGTCCACTCTTCCATGTGTGTCCTTCCTCTGTTTGTGGTCATGAGCCCTCCCCTAGTCCCAATAGCTAGACTATTTATCTATCATAAGTAGGGGGAAGGTGTTTGGCCATGGGGCAGAAGTGTGGATAACCCATGCTATAAAAAACAGGTTTAGCATTGTGGCAGGTGCAGCACTATGAAGTGCCTTTTGCGCTGTGGCATTAGAAGAATTTTGATATCTCTGACTTTTTAGTCTAACCAGACTGTCTATTACTCTGTAATTCCTCTGGCGCCGTTCTATGGAAACAGTAAGTTTAAAGAGCACACCAAATGCTTGAAATAACTTCCTTATTAACTTCAACTTTTCTTTATATATAACACTGCCGCCTCCGCAGCAGATAGTCCATGTACAAAACACGTGTTGAAAAGATATCACAAAATGGCGGTATACATAAGATGGTGGCTCAACTGTTAAATCTTGTCATTTAACATAAAATGGTGGATATTTTTCTCACTTCAGTATCTGTACTCTCACTTTAACCACTTTCTGACCTCTCTGAGAGGTATATCTGAGGTTAACAAATAGTTATAATTGCTCAACTTGGGTTGCAGTTTGCTCTATACAATTGCTTATGATCTGGTATGAGCAGATCGCAGTTTGTATGCAATTTGCAATTTGTATGGTGGAATTGTAAGTAAACACATAACTGGTTCAGTATACAGTTCTAATCACTACATTAACAATAGCAACATTTTATAACTGTCCTAAATACCTATTTTGGCCCCTGATTCCATACAACACAGCTCTTAGTGGAGTGAATGTTTGTTCCTCTCCTCTCCTCTGGTGTAATGATTCCAGCTAGGGGAATTTCCCACACAGACTGAGTGTAAGATTGGCTGTGATTGGTCTTACCTCCAGCTCAGTAACAACAGTTTAACTCTATGCTTTCTGTTGTGTCTGCTGTGTCATTGAGCTTACCTTACATCCATATAATGAATCTTAAAGGCATATTATCTTTTCTGCTTCTGTGAACACAATATACAGTCAGGTCTATAAATATTGGGACATTGACACAATTCGAACATTTTTGGCTCTATACACCACCACAATGGATTTGAAATGAAACAAACAAGATGTGCTTTAGCTGCAGACTGTCAGCTTTAATTTGAGGGTATTTACATCCAAATCAGGTGAACGGTGTAGGAATTACAACAGTTTGCATATGTGCCTCCCACTTGTGAAGGGACCAAAAGTAATGGGACAGAATAATAATCATAAATCAAACTTTCACTTTTTAATACTTGGTTGCAAATCCTTTGCAGTCAATTACAGCCTGAAGTCTGGAACGCATAGACATCACCGGACGCTGGGTTTCATCCCTGGTGATGCTCTGCTAGGCCTCTACTGCAACTGTCTTCAGTTCCTGCTTGTTCTTGGGGCATTTTCCCTTCAGTTTTGTCTTCAGCAAGTGAAATGCATGCTCAATCGGATTCAGCTCAGGTGATTGACTTGGCCATTGCATAACATTCCACTTCTTTCCTTTAAAAAAAACTCTGTGGTTGCTTTTGCAGTATGCTTTGGGTCATTGTCCATCTGCACTGTGAAGCGCTGTCCAATGAGTTCTGAAGCATTTGGCTGAATATGAGCAGATAATATTGCCCAAAACACTTCAGAATTCATCCTGCTGCTTTTGTCAGCAGTCACATCATCAATAAATACAAGAGAACCAGTTCTATTGGCAGCAATACATGCCCACGCCATGACACTACCACCACCATGCTTCACTGATGAGGTGGTATGCTTAGGATCATGAGCAGTTCCTTTCCTTCTCCATACTCTTCTCTTCCCATCACTCTGGTACAAGTGTTTCTTGGTCTTATCTGTCCATAGGATGTTGTTCCAGAACTGTGAAGAATTTTTTTAGATGTCGTTTGGCAAACTCTAATCTGGCCTTCCTGTTTACTTCTTGTGGTGAACACTCTGTATTCACTCTGGTGAAGTCTTCTCTTGATTGTTGACTTTGACACACATACACCTTGCTCCTGGAGAGTGTCCTTGATCTGGCCAACTGTTGTGAAGGGTGTTTTCTTCACCAGGGAAAGAATTCTTCAGTCATCCACCACAGTTGTTTTCCGTGGTCTTCTGGGTCTTTTGGTGTTGCTGAGCTCACCGGTGCATTCCTTCTTTTTAATAATGTTCCAAACAGTTGTTTTGGCCGTGCCTAATGTTTTTGCTATCTCTCTGATGGGTTTGTTGTGTTTTTTCAGCCTAATGATGGCTTGCTTCACTGATAGTGACAGCTCTTTGGATCTCATCTTGAGAGTTGACAGCAACAGATTCCAAATGCAAATAGCAGACTGGAAATGACCTCTGGACCTTTTATCTGCTCATTGTAATTGGGATAATGAGGGAATAACACACACCTGGCCATGGAACAACTGAGAAGCCAATTGTTCCATTACTTTTGGTTCCTTAACAAGTGGGAGAAAGTTTTCCCATCTGACAAAAAAAAGTGGAAATCTGTCTTCCTTTATTTTGTTCTGCCTCGACTCTCTCCATATCAAAACATTTTTTTAGGTGATTGAACACCTCTGTCATTGATGGGAGTCGTGGCTGAAGCCATTCCTTAAAGAGACATCTCTTGGCTGCTAGTAACGTTATATGGACCGCCGGAGGGAAATAAGTCCCTTTTATGGGAGCATGGAATAGAATGAGATCTGGTGACAATGGTATGTTCACCTTCAGGTGGTTCTTAATTTGGGTTTTAATTTGCTTCCAGGGCAGGACCATATTCCGTGTAGCATATCTGACCCTGTTAAATGGCATTTCGGACATCCCTTAATTCTTGATTGGTCGGCATTGCGACTAGAGAATTGGAAACCGTATATAGCTTTATGGATCAAGCGAAAATGCATTTCTCTCCATACTTAATTTTAGACTACCTTTCGTATTTTGTCCCATCCTTGTGGGATAATTTGTTCGACTGTAATGTGGGGAAAATCCTTCTGCCAGTGGCGAAAGAGGTTTTCCGAAACCTTTTTCAGTTTGAGATCTCTGAGTCTCTGGTAAATCTCTGATAGGGTTCATCTCCGCTCACCTCTGCCTATCAGCTGATTTAGTTTATTAGAGGATAAACTCTCCCGCATGTCGTGTGCCCTACCCTTAAGAAAACCAGTGATTTGAAGATAGGAGAGTAGGTGTTGTGTGTGACTTAAACCATATTTTTCCTGGATTTCGAGGTATGAGTAAAGTCGTCGTTCCTGTGAGTTCCACATTTCTCCCACCGTTCTCACCCCCTTTCCCCGCCATTGCACAAATAATTGTGACTCCAATCCTGCCAGAAACTCTGGGTGTCCCCATATATTCATGTGATTTGATAGCCAAGAAGTTTGATGGCATATTTTGCATAATTCTTTCCATGTGGCAAGCGTATCTTTTACTAATAAACTGTTTCTCACTGATATAGGTATCGCCGCCAGTTTCGTATGCAGCAGTGACCATGGGTGAACCAAGTGAGATTCCAGTGTGATATTTGAGTAAAAGCCGGAAGTAAAAGATCCAATCTATACAATGACGGGCGACACCTGCCAAATTGTAAAGGCGTATACTGGGGAAATTCAGTCCCCCCATATTTTTGGGTAGCTGTAGTTTATTTAGAGCTATTCTGGATTTTTTTCCTGCCCAAAGGAAAGCTCTAAATGCCGACTCAAGCCTGTTGATATCTGCATGTTTAATAAGCAGGGGTATGGTTTGGATGGGGTACAATAGTTTTGGGATAGAAATCCTCTTTAAAAGCTGACATCTTCCTCCCAATAACAGCGGGAAACTCATCCACCTATCTATTTCCGACTGTATTTTCTTAAAAAGTGGAGGATAATTTAATAAATAGAGAGACTCGGGACGTTTGCCTATGTGAATGCCCAAGTATTTTATAGATACTTGTGCGATTTGAATAGGGACCTCTAGTTGCGGGGTATCCTTTCTAGCAATGTTACCGTTGAGGAACAATATATCTGATTTAGATTGATTGATCCTGAAACCTGACACCTTGCCAAACTCCTCAAGGAGATCAAAGGTTGTTTTTAAGTCGCTTTGAGGATTTTCCAAAAATAATAATAGATCGTCTGCAAAGAGGGCATGCTTTATCTGTGAGTTGCCTACTTTTATACCTTTGATTGCTTCGGGTGAGGCCAGTCTGCGAGATAGAGGTTCTATAGCCAGATTGAATAAGAGCGGGGATAGAGGACATCCCTGTCTTGTCCCTGTTTGTAGTGCAAATGGTGCTGAGATATAACCTGGTGTACTTATTCTAGCCTTCGGACATGTATATAATGCCTTAAGAAATACCCTGAAAGAACCTGTTAGTCCCACGTTGTCCAAAACGTAATCCATCCATCCCCAGTCAACATTGTCAAATGCTTTTTCAGCGTCAATGGATATTATGGCTGGGGATCGATGTATCGCCGGGCGTATCTTAACCTCGTCTAGGACCGCTAGTACTTTGCGTATATTTGTAACAGCAGCTCTGCCTTGAATGAACCCTACCTGTGCTGGTGAGATAAATTTTGGTAGAATGCTTGCTGGTGTATCGGCCAGGATCTTTGAGGCAATTTTAAGATCTATGTTAATTAGAGATATTGGGCGATATGAGGATGCAGAGGAGAGATCTTTGTTTGGTTTTGGTAGCACTTGAGTGAGTATTGATTCCCAGTGCATCTGGAATTTCATGCTCGCAAATTTTAGCCAGATCTTTGGCAGGGATATTTTCCGGTAGGCCCACTATTCGGATGTTGTTACACCTTGAGCGATTTTCGAGGTCATCCAACTTGTCCCATAGCCTGTTATTTTCAGCCAGGACGTTAGTTAGCTGAGACTGTACCTCTTCAGTGTGGGATTCCAAGACCTGCATTCTGGCTTCTAGCTCTTCAAGCCTAGTGGTGTGATGGGTCACATCTGTTTGCAGAGCCGCGAATGATTGCGGCACTGTAGAGGACAGGGCTTCTTGGAGGTCAGGTAAAATACGCGCTGCAACCTCCACCGCTAGATGTTTATAATCTATGCCCATACTGTCTTTCTCTTCTTCTGAAGCTTGGCTATTACCTTCTGATCCAGCCGGGGATGGCGGGTCTTTCATACTTTCTGGCTGAATCGCCATATTGGAGTCTGCTGGCATCTTGTGCGGTTTTCCGGGGTTTTTCTTCGATCTGCTCCCCATTGACACGATGAATCGGTCCATAGACAGAAGTGGAAGTGAGGTTTCCCTGACTGCTAACGCTGAATTAACAGTCAGTATGTCGGGGATTTAGTAGCTTTTCTGCTTCGGGTAGCGGAGCTCTCACCGCGCGCTGCCGATCATGATGGCGCCGGAACCGGAAGTCCGTAGCACCTCTTTTAGACTGAACACGCCCATCTACCTGGGACTTCTGAGAAGAGTATGTTTGTAGCTGGTTCCTACACTGCCCTGAATATTGTAGGCTTAAGTAAGTCCAATGTGAGGCAGTATATTTAGTGATAGGGACCCATCTGCGGAAGCCACCTTGACGCCTGGTAGATGGGCCCGACACGTATGTGCGCTAAGAGCTTTCATTATTCATTTATAGTCGGTATTGTACCACTTTTATCTAGAATGACCCCCATTTCTTAGCACTATTGTTTGTATATATAACGGTGTGCAGCCATTTTGTTTTTCGTAGTTTAGAAATCATGCCCTGATTTTTCAGCTCACACTAGCTTTTGTCACTCTGCTGGCTGCTCGCACACCTGGGTTTCTATGGCAACTCACTCTACAGCAAGGGCAGAGAAGAGCGGTTAAAAACAAACTGCTCCAACTTGCTTACTTCACTGGCGGTAGCCATCTTCAAACGGTTGTAGTTTAAAAAATATAAATCCTACACCAAAGATATTTATATTGTGAGAATCACAAGACCCAGACCTACATTTCTATGCATAGTATGTCTCTGAAATATTAAAAATGAAGGCACAGTCGCAGTTTAGAAATTGCCTCTACATAGTAAACAGCATTTACTACCCCATGGGCCTATTTGAATTTAACTATATGCCCTTTGGACTTTGCAATGCACCTGGAACTTTCCAAAGATTAATGGAACGCTGTTTAGGCCACAAGAACTTTGAAACTGTCTTGCTATACCTGGATGATGTCATCATCTACTCTAAATCCTATGAAGACCACTTAAAACATCTTGCAGAGGTTTTTCAAGTCCTCATCAAGCACGGACTCAAGATCAAACCCTCTAAGTGCTACCTACTAAAACCAGAAGTCAAGTACCTGGGACATGTTAGTTCTGAAGGTGTCAAGCCAGACCCAGAGAAAATAGCTGCAGTCCAGAATTGGCCTACTCCTACCACAGTAAAATAAGTGAGAAGTTTTCTTAGTTTTGCAGGATACTACAGATGTTTCATCCCTCACTTTGCCCAGATTGCTGAACCGATACAAAAACTCCTGAGAGGACATCCCAAGAAGTACCAGAAAGCCCAGATACCAATCGAATGGAATGAAGACAGAGATATTGCTTTCCAACTCCTGAAGAAGTTGACCGAACCACCTGTCTTAGGCTATCCAGATTACCAACAGCCATTCCATCTCTACACTGATGCCAGTAAGAAAGGCCTGGGAGCTGTCCTGTCTCAACTGCAAGAAGGTAAGGAGAGAGTAATTGCTTATGTCAGCAGATCTCTTTGGCCCCTTTCACACGGGCGAGTATTCCGCGCGGATGCGATGCGTGAGTTAAACGCATTGCACCCGCACTGAATGCCGACCCATTCATTTCTATGGGGCTGTTCACATGAGCGGTGATTTTCACGCATCACTTATGCGTTGCGTGAAATTTGCAGCATGCTCTATATTCTGCGTTTTTCACGAAACGCAGGCCCCATAGAAGTGAATGGGGTTGCGTGAAAATCGCAAGCATCCGCAAGCAAGTGCGGATGCGGTGCGATTTTCACGCACAGTTGCTAGGAGACGATCGGGATGGAGACCCGATCATTATTATTTTCCCTTATAACATGGTTATAAGGGAAAATAATAGCATTCTGAATACAGAATGCATAGTAAAACAGCGCTGGAGGGGTTAAAAAAATAAAAATAAAAATTTAACTCCCCTTAGTCCACTTGATCGCGGCCCGGCATCTCCTTTGTTGAATAGGACCTGTGGTGAGCATTAATTACAGGAACAGGACCTTTGATGACGTCACTCCGGTCATCACATGGTACGTCACATGATCTTTTACCATGGTGATGGATCATGTGATGACCGGAGTGACGTCATCAAAGGTCCTGTTCCTGTATTTAATGCTCACCACAGGTCCTAGCTACCAATTTAAAATTTAACTTTTACTAGATTATATTAAAAGAAGCATCATTCCAAATATTCCATGATAGTATATTTTTGTATGCCAGAAAAAAGAAGCTAAGCCCACCTCTGGGGTTAGGGTAGTGGGAGAATAATTTATAGATAATAGGTAAGACGGATATTGCACTTACGGTTAGACGATATCTTTAAGATATAGATGTGTTATAGGTGCGGGCTGCTGGTCGGATATCCTTGTAGATACCTAGTGACTAGGCCCTTTACTTACCCCTACATGACCCTAAGGTGCTAGCTCACAGTGGGCTGCTTGTTCTAAAGGACAGGATGAATCGTCCTAGAAGATGACGGTGGTGAGATGTCCCGACGCGTTTCCCCAAGTAAAAGAACTTGGTTCGTCAGGGGACTTTATATTCCAATAGCCGAAGGATGGTGGCTAAAAATTCTGGCGGTGACAGAGGCTGATGATATGCAACCCCTTGTGTGTTAAGGCAGAGTTTAAATAGCCGACTTTTGGCGCCAAATATTTCGGAACGCCCCCTCTGATTAGGTAGATGATATCTCAGTGGGTGTGTTGTCATACCGGTATCCTCATTGGTGTTCGTGGTGGATGCCACATATGTGACGTACCTGTAGTCCGGTCTTGCTATTTTCTAGTATGCCGATGTCCCGATACGTCACATCCGGTCATGTGATCGCAAGGTTTAGAGATCACATGAACACTACTTCCTGTCAGTGGAACGCAAGCGGATGCCAGTTCGTGGAACGCATCACCCGATACTGCTTCCTGTTTCCACTCAGATGACTTGGATGTTATAAAGATGTTATTTTATGGTTCATATGGGCTAAATACTCTGCAAATTAGATATTAATAAAGGAAGTAACGATGGAATCATGATATTTTCATTGATGTTAAAGTTTGATAGAAGGGAAAGTGATAGGATATATTAGACCATTAGAGCCTATTCCGGCTCCGATATAAGCTAGATTCCTAGTCTTTATTTGTGGTTTTGTTTAAAAATGGATCCCATGTTTGTAGTTACATGACTGGAGACTTTACTAAAAGGAAGGGATTTAAATGAAGCATGTATAGGAAATTTGTTCATTGAGTCCATATGGATGGACAGTTCTTAATCCACAACGTGGAAACAGGACAAAATAACACCCTCTCAGAACCAAGTCATTAACCTTACGGACAAACCACTTACGGAACAGGAGAGGGACCTCCTGAGTAGGGGGCTCTCTTTTGTCCCGGTTACAAATTTTAACTCATTTGAGTGGGTCAAGGATATTAATCTTTTTGTCCGCAAGCTAAAATGGCGTAAGTTCTTCAAAACTCATGATGAGGAAGAATGCCAAAAACTAGGTATCGCCAGATCTGATCTAGAGGGCGTACGGATCCTAAATTCCCTATTAAATGATAATGAACAAACCAGTGGCCTAGGTCCTTTCACCGAGTTAAAACAAAAAAGTAAAAAAACACCACCTCCCCAGGATACTCTAGTTATAGATCTTTTCTGTAAACTGGTGACAGACCAATTTACGAAACTAGAGAGATCTGAGAGAACTAAAATCAGCAATTTGAGTAGAGATGAGATGCAGGCCCTTATTAAACTGGAGAAAGACCCTAACATTATATTGAAACCATCTGATAAAGGTGGGAATGTGGTTATCTTGGACCATAATATATATCGGGGTATGTGTTTAAGCCTATTAAACGAAATCACATGTTACGCCATCCTGCCCTCCAATCCAACGGTGAAATTTAACATGGAGCTAGAAACTATACTGATTCAGGCACTTGATGATAGACTAATATCAAAGGAAGAAATGGGCCACATGTTATCTATCCATCCCCAAATCCCAACTTTTTATGCGCTTCCCAAGATCCACAAGGGCTATCCACCACTAAAGGGACGACCAATTGTCTCTGGCATAGACTCCATAACATATGGGGCCAGCACCTATATCGACAAAATTCTGAGACCATTTGTCCTCTCGCTGCCGTCCCATATTAGAGACACCACAGACTTATTGCTCAAAATAGAGGATATTGAAGTCACAGATACCACCTACTTGGCCTCTATCGATGTAGAGGCACTATATACCAGCATTCCCCACGTCTGGGGGGTTACTGCGACGAGACATTATCTGAGTACTCGTGGTACCCAATACCAGCATCATTCCGAATTTGTCATCAAAATTCTGGAATTTGTCTTATCGCATAATTATTATTTTTTGTTTGAGACACGTTTCTACCACCAGCTCAGGGGCACAGCGATGGGTAGCCCATGTGCGCCCAGTTACGCTAATTTGTTCCTGGGCTGGTGGGAGGACACGCTGGTGTTCAATGAGTCATGTCATCGATGGGCCTCCAATATCACCTACTGGGGCCGCTACATCGATGACGTGTTCATCTTATGGGACGGCAGTAGAGAGGATTTCTCAGAGTTTGTAAAACACCTTAATATCAATGATATAGGGCTGAAGTTCACGTCCGAGATTGACCATGAAATGCTGGCATTCTTGGATGTCCGTATAACCAAACAACTGGGTAAATTATGCACTGAGACTTATAGGAAAGCCACTTCCACCAACAGTTTGCTCCAATGGGACAGTTACCATCCACTGAGCCTGAAACGGGGTATTCCCAGGGGGCAATACTTGCGTATGAAAAGGAACTGTTCATCGTATTCCGCTTTCCACAAACAATCTGAGGATTTACGCGGCCGATTCCAACAGCGAGGATATCCCGATCAGATACTAAGGGGGGCTTTCCAAAACGCCAACCAGAGAGACCGGCACTCCCTACTTGTGAAAAATGTCTCTCAGTGCCATACTGATACCACAACCAGAATTGTTGGCACCTATGACAAACAGAATCAGAGGGTAAGAGATATCCTGAAAAACAACTGGGAGATCTTGCTCTCTGATCCTGATATAGCTGAGTTCTTACCAACCACCCCCATCATCACTTATAGACGGGGTAGGTCACTTCGGGATAGGCTAATACACAGCCATTATCAGAAGCCACCTAGTGATCCCACCTGGCTTGGAAATAGACCTCCAGGAACCTACAAATGTGGCAACAACTGTGTGTGCTGCCCATACATATTAAAATCTAACTCCTTTTCCAACAGCAGTACGGGCAGAGTGTATCAGAACTATGACTTTGCCAACTGTCGTACTCAAGGAGTGGTATATATGTGCTCGTGTACTTGCCCATTGGTTTACGTTGGGAAAACCAAACGGGAATTTAGAAGAAGGGTAGGCGAACATTTGGGCGACATTAGAAACAAAAGGGATAAACCTATAGCACGCCATGTAAATGAACACCACAGTGGAGATGCCAAGACACTAAAATTTCAAGTGATTGAGGTGGTCAGACAGTCACCCAGGGGGGGAGACTGGGATAACAGAATCTTGAAAAAAGAAGCCCAGTGGATCTATAGATTAAGAACTGTCCATCCATATGGACTCAATGAACAAATTTCCTATACATGCTTCATTTAAATCCCTTCCTTTTAGTAAAGTCTCCAGTCATGTAACTACAAACATGGGATCCATTTTTAAACAAAACCACAAATAAAGACTAGGAATCTAGCTTATATCGGAGCCGGAATAGGCTCTAATGGTCTAATATATCCTATCACTTTCCCTTCTATCAAACTTTAACATCAATGAAAATATCATGATTCCATCGTTACTTCCTTTATTAATATCTAATTTGCAGAGTATTTAGCCCATATGAACCATAAAATAACATCTTTATAACATCCAAGTCATCTGAGTGGAAACAGGAAGCAGTATCGGGTGATGCGTTCCACGAACTGGCATCCGCTTGCGTTCCACTGACAGGAAGTAGTGTTCATGTGATCTCTAAACCTTGCGATCACATGACCGGATGTGACGTATCGGGACATCGGCATACTAGAAAATAGCAAGACCGGACTACAGGTACGTCACATATGTGGCATCCACCACGAACACCAATGAGGATACCGGTATGACAACACACCCACTGAGATATCATCTACCTAATCAGAGGGGGCGTTCCGAAATATTTGGCGCCAAAAGTCGGCTATTTAAACTCTGCCTTAACACACAAGGGGTTGCATATCATCAGCCTCTGTCACCGCCAGAATTTTTAGCCACCATCCTTCGGCTATTGGAATATAAAGTCCCCTGACGAACCAAGTTCTTTTACTTGGGGAAACGCGTCGGGACATCTCACCACCGTCATCTTCTAGGACGATTCATCCTGTCCTTTAGAACAAGCAGCCCACTGTGAGCTAGCACCTTAGGGTCATGTAGGGGTAAGTAAAGGGCCTAGTCACTAGGTATCTACAAGGATATCCGACCAGCAGCCCGCACCTATAACACATCTATATCTTAAAGATATCGTCTAACCGTAAGTGCAATATCCGTCTTACCTATTATCTATAAATTATTCTCCCACTACCCTAACCCCAGAGGTGGGCTTAGCTTCTTTTTTCTGGCATACAAAAATATACTATCATGGAATATTTGGAATGATGCTTCTTTTAATATAATCTAGTAAAAGTTAAATTTTAAATTGGTAGCTATAACCTTCTGTGATATTATTTGATGATAGCTTGCCACTACTATATATGACACCCTGTGACTGTGTTTCTAATTGTTATGGCTGGTTTCCTATCCGGACCCGTGGATACTAATAATTGGATACATGATGCACTGGAGGCTTTTTCTGAAAAGGAGGGAGATGAAAGCACGGATAAGACCCCATCATTAAAAACTATATTTAAGGACCTCTATGAGGCATATAGGGATCATCTAAAATCGTGGTGGGAATGCCAATCACTGGAAAATTATATTAAAAATAAAATAGTACCAAAGGGGCTCAGAGTTAATGTAGTACCAGCTGAACGGTCTAGATCAGCACAACTAATAGAAAAATGGGAGAATGAGCTTATATCAAGCTCAATTAGATTTATGCAGATTCTCCTAGAGGAGGAACGTTTGATCTTAGATAAGGCCTCCAATCACTTGAACTCATTGATTGAAGCTGCATTGAATCATAAAGCAGACCCAGAGTTCGGCCGACGAGAGAGCACACTTAGGACAAATATTGAGAGGTATCAGACAATCTTGAAGGACCGGAAACATAGACAATTTGTTCGTGACTTGGGGGATTTTCGTGATAAACGGGCTTTTAATATATTACAAACACACCCCCAGGAATCTGCACAAACTGATCTATCATCGACTGACCCCGAATCCTCCGATACGGAGAGAGGGGTGCCACCCTTTCGGGGTAGAGGCAATAGTAGTAGGGGAAGAGGAAGAAATAAAAAATGGCCATCAAAGTCAAACCGGGGCTACTCACGAACCCCCTATCAAAACCAGCAAACACGATCAGGGGATCAAACATGCTTACCCATAGCATGTTCCTCTTCCTCCTCCTCGATATCCTCTGGCTCCCTAAACCCAGTGTCAACCCAGAACACTTTTTTAGGAATGACAAGTGGGGGAAACCAGTTCCCATACCAACTAAGAGACAGGGAACCACTCCCCTCACAACGTGGAAACAGGACAAAATAACACCCTCTCAGAACCAAGTCATTAACCTTACGGACAAACCACTTACGGAACAGGAGAGGGACCTCCTGAGTAGGGGGCTCTCTTTTGTCCCGGTTACAAATTTTAACTCATTTGAGTGGGTCAAGGATATTAATCTTTTTGTCCGCAAGCTAAAATGGCGTAAGTTCTTCAAAACTCATGATGAGGAAGAATGCCAAAAACTAGGTATCGCCAGATCTGATCTAGAGGGCGTACGGATCCTAAATTCCCTATTAAATGATAATGAACAAACCAGTGGCCTAGGTCCTTTCACCGAGTTAAAACAAAAAAGTAAAAAAACACCACCTCCCCAGGATACTCTAGTTATAGATCTTTTCTGTAAACTGGTGACAGACCAATTTACGAAACTAGAGAGATCTGAGAGAACTAAAATCAGCAATTTGAGTAGAGATGAGATGCAGGCCCTTATTAAACTGGAGAAAGACCCTAACATTATATTGAAACCATCTGATAAAGGTGGGAATGTGGTTATCTTGGACCATAATATATATCGGGGTATGTGTTTAAGCCTATTAAACGAAATCACATGTTACGCCATCCTGCCCTCCAATCCAACGGTGAAATTTAACATGGAGCTAGAAACTATACTGATTCAGGCACTTGATGATAGACTAATATCAAAGGAAGAAATGGGCCACATGTTATCTATCCATCCCCAAATCCCAACTTTTTATGCGCTTCCCAAGATCCACAAGGGCTATCCACCACTAAAGGGACGACCAATTGTCTCTGGCATAGACTCCATAACATATGGGGCCAGCACCTATATCGACAAAATTCTGAGACCATTTGTCCTCTCGCTGCCGTCCCATATTAGAGACACCACAGACTTATTGCTCAAAATAGAGGATATTGAAGTCACAGATACCACCTACTTGGCCTCTATCGATGTAGAGGCACTATATACCAGCATTCCCCACGTCTGGGGGGTTACTGCGACGAGACATTATCTGAGTACTCGTGGTACCCAATACCAGCATCATTCCGAATTTGTCATCAAAATTCTGGAATTTGTCTTATCGCATAATTATTTTTTGTTTGAGACACGTTTCTACCACCAGCTCAGGGGCACAGCGATGGGTAGCCCATGTGCGCCCAGTTACGCTAATTTGTTCCTGGGCTGGTGGGAGGACACGCTGGTGTTCAATGAGTCATGTCATCGATGGGCCTCCAATATCACCTACTGGGGCCGCTACATCGATGACGTGTTCATCTTATGGGACGGCAGTAGAGAGGATTTCTCAGAGTTTGTAAAACACCTTAATATCAATGATATAGGGCTGAAGTTCACGTCCGAGATTGACCATGAAATGCTGGCATTCTTGGATGTCCGTATAACCAAACAACTGGGTAAATTATGCACTGAGACTTATAGGAAAGCCACTTCCACCAACAGTTTGCTCCAATGGGACAGTTACCATCCACTGAGCCTGAAACGGGGTATTCCCAGGGGGCAATACTTGCGTATGAAAAGGAACTGTTCATCGTATTCCGCTTTCCACAAACAATCTGAGGATTTACGCGGCCGATTCCAACAGCGAGGATATCCCGATCAGATACTAAGGGGGGCTTTCCAAAACGCCAACCAGAGAGACCGGCACTCCCTACTTGTGAAAAATGTCTCTCAGTGCCATACTGATACCACAACCAGAATTGTTGGCACCTATGACAAACAGAATCAGAGGGTAAGAGATATCCTGAAAAACAACTGGGAGATCTTGCTCTCTGATCCTGATATAGCTGAGTTCTTACCAACCACCCCCATCATCACTTATAGACGGGGTAGGTCACTTCGGGATAGGCTAATACACAGCCATTATCAGAAGCCACCTAGTGATCCCACCTGGCTTGGAAATAGACCTCCAGGAACCTACAAATGTGGCAACAACTGTGTGTGCTGCCCATACATATTAAAATCTAACTCCTTTTCCAACAGCAGTACGGGCAGAGTGTATCAGAACTATGACTTTGCCAACTGTCGTACTCAAGGAGTGGTATATATGTGCTCGTGTACTTGCCCATTGGTTTACGTTGGGAAAACCAAACGGGAATTTAGAAGAAGGGTAGGCGAACATTTGGGCGACATTAGAAACAAAAGGGATAAACCTATAGCACGCCATGTAAATGAACACCACAGTGGAGATGCCAAGACACTAAAATTTCAAGTGATTGAGGTGGTCAGACAGTCACCCAGGGGGGGAGACTGGGATAACAGAATCTTGAAAAAAGAAGCCCAGTGGATCTATAGATTAAGAACTGTCCATCCATATGGACTCAATGAACAAATTTCCTATACATGCTTCATTTAAATCCCTTCCTTTTAGTAAAGTCTCCAGTCATGTAACTACAAACATGGGATCCATTTTTAAACAAAACCACAAATAAAGACTAGGAATCTAGCTTATATCGGAGCCGGAATAGGCTCTAATGGTCTAATATATCCTATCACTTTCCCTTCTATCAAACTTTAACATCAATGAAAATATCATGATTCCATCGTTACTTCCTTTATTAATATCTAATTTGCAGAGTATTTAGCCCATATGAACCATAAAATAACATCTTTATAACATCCAAGTCATCTGAGTGGAAACAGGAAGCAGTATCGGGTGATGCGTTCCACGAACTGGCATCCGCTTGCGTTCCACTGACAGGAAGTAGTGTTCATGTGATCTCTAAACCTTGCGATCACATGACCGGATGTGACGTATCGGGACATCGGCATACTAGAAAATAGCAAGACCGGACTACAGGTACGTCACATATGTGGCATCCACCACGAACACCAATGAGGATACCGGTATGACAACACACCCACTGAGATATCATCTACCTAATCAGAGGGGGCGTTCCGAAATATTTGGCGCCAAAAGTCGGCTATTTAAACTCTGCCTTAACACACAAGGGGTTGCATATCATCAGCCTCTGTCACCGCCAGAATTTTTAGCCACCATCCTTCGGCTATTGGAATATAAAGTCCCCTGACGAACCAAGTTCTTTTACTTGGGGAAACGCGTCGGGACATCTCACCACCGTCATCTTCTAGGACGATTCATCCTGTCCTTTAGAACAAGCAGCCCACTGTGAGCTAGCACCTTAGGGTCATGTAGGGGTAAGTAAAGGGCCTAGTCACTAGGTATCTACAAGGATATCCGACCAGCAGCCCGCACCTATAACACATCTATATCTTAAAGATATCGTCTAACCGTAAGTGCAATATCCGTCTTACCTATTATCTATAAATTATTCTCCCACTACCCTAACCCCAGAGGTGGGCTTAGCTTCTTTTTTCTGGCATACAAAAATATACTATCATGGAATATTTGGAATGATGCTTCTTTTAATATAATCTAGTAAAAGTTAAATTTTAAATTGGTAGCTATAACCTTCTGTGATATTATTTGATGATAGCTTGCCACTACTATATATGACACCCTGTGACTGTGTCACCACAGGTCCTGTTCAACAAAGGAGACAGAAGGAGATGCCGGGCTACGCGATCATGTGGACTAAGGTGAGTTAAATTATTTTAAAAAAAAATTTAACCCCTCCAGCGCTGTTTTACTGTGCATTCTGTATTCAGAATGCTATTATTTTCCCTTATAACCATGTTATAAGGGAAAATAATACAAACTACAGAACACAGATACCAAGCCTGAACTTCTGTGAAGAAGTTCGAGTTTGGGTACCAAACATGCGCGATTTTTCTCACGCGAGTGCAAAACGCATTACAATGTTTTGTACTCGCGCAGAAAAATCGCGGGTGTTTCCGCAACGCACCCGCACATTTTCCCGCAACGCCCGTGTGAACCCAGCCTTAGAGGTGCTGAGAGAAATGACCAGAACTACAGTTCCTTCAAGCTGGAATTCCTCGCACTCGTGTGGGCTGTCACAGAAAAATGTAAAGACTACCTCGCAGCAACATCATTTGTGGCCTATACTGATAACAACCCACTGGCGCACCTCAACACAGCCAAGTTAGAAGCCTTAGAACAAAGATGGGCATCACTTCTTGCCAACTACAACTTTGTGGTCAAGTACAGAAGAGGCAAGTCAAATGAATATGCAGATGCCTTATTCAGTCTGCCTACCAGAGAAGACCCTACTGAACAGGAAGACATTGGAGAAGAAGTAGAGATGCCGGTTTTCTACAAAAAATTTGTCCAACAAGATGTTATCACCATCAAAAGGTAAAGAAGTCCTCAACTTCCAACATCAGAGATATCCAGAACCCCAAGTTGAGAAAGAAAGGTGGATCAAATTGTAGGCGGAAAGTAGAGTATTAGGTGAGCTACAAGATTTCTTCACTAGTGGAAGAACACCAGAAAGAATCTGCAGAAAGAATGCAGATCCAGAGCTACTCAAGCTATAGAGACACAGAAAGCAACTGTTCATGCAAAAAAAAAAATAGTGTTAAGAAGAACCCTAGATCCCGTCACCAATGATCGGCTGCATCAAATTATAGTACCATGCCAAGATGCCAAAATTGTCCTTGAAATGTACCACAATAGGTCAGGACACTTTGGTGTACAAAAAACAGAAGCTACCATCCGCCGAAGATTTTATTGGGTTGGAATGAGAGAAGATATTGAAAATTGGTGTCGAGAATGTTCTACTTGTACCATTGGAAGAAGTGAGAGACATTACCAAAGAGCACCATTACATCCCATTGTAAGCCAAGCACCTCTAGTGATAGTGCCCATTGATCACGTAAAGCTAGAACCAAGTCGTTCAGGATATACCTACGCCATGACAATAATTGATCACTACACCAAATTTGTAGTAGCTGTACCTGTTAAAGACTTGACAGCCAAAACTGCTGCAAACGTTTTCTGGAAGAATTTCCTGTTGCCTTATGGATGCCCTGAAAAGATTCTCCCAGATCATGGATCTGCCTTTGAATCCCAACTCTGCCATGAACGATGTTCACTGCACAATTGTCAGAAGATGAGAACAACAGCTTACCATCCTCAAGGTAACAGACCTTGTGGGAAAAAAATGAAACAAACCTTGATTGAAATGTTGAGAGCTATACCACCTGCCTAAAGAACTGATTGGTCAACTCTACTACCTCAATTGATGTATCTTTACAACAATACCATCCATTGTTCTACTGGATACACCCCATATTACCTTATGTTTGGCCATCAAGGCAGATTACCTGCAGATCTCACCTTGGATGTACAAGTTCCAGATTCCATCAATCCTTTACCACAAACAGATTGGGTGAGTGAACATCAAAAACGCCTAGCTAATGCCCAAGAGATTGTCCAGATCCGCATGGCGAATGTATGCCAAAAGCAACAGAAAGACTATGATCAGTCTGCAAAAGCAGAACCCTTAAAAATTGGTAACCATGTGTAACTGAAAAATAATCATCGCACTAGTAAGCTGGATAGTAAATGGGAAAGAGAACCCTACATCATCATAGCCATTCCGAATCCTGAAACTGATATCTACGAAATCACCAAAGAGAACAGAGCACCACAAATAGTGCACCGCAACCGTCTCAAGCTGTGTTTACAAGAAGTGGTCCAAGTAGAAGCTCCAACCACAGAACAATCGTCTGAAAAGTCACCTGAACCAGTGGAACCAACACAGTCTATTGGAAACCTATTATTAGACTCAGAACCTCCACACTGGTTCTTTACACCGTGGCTTAACCTCCTTGTTTGCGCAAAGACTAATACAGCCCCACTTCAGCAAGAAGAACAACCTAGTGAAGGATCGTCACTAGCTCAAGATATACCAAGTTACCTGGAGCCAAGACCTGTAGAGTCACAGCCACTTCGAAGATCCGACCGAATTACCAAGGGAAAACCACCTGCCCGATACCAGGATTAACTGTTATTGCATTCCTGCATCATTTGGAGCTACAGAGCCAGGGTAAGAGACTTAATGCCTTGATTATTTGCCTTGCTCTAAGGACTCTCTAAAGACTCCTTTACTCTTGTTTTGCAACGTTCAAGTCATGTGCCCAGAGATGGACTTTGACATACAGATGTAGCAGGGTTAGCACTCCAGCTCTTAACTCAAATTTCTTAACTCATCGTGTTCTCTTGAGACAAAAGCCATTGAAAAGCAATTGAAGGTGTTTGCTTAGATTAGATAACACAACTCAGAAATCTCAGAAAACAGGTGTTAACTCTACTCCATCCGTAATAAAGCCCTCCATGATGTTCTACAATCATCATGCTTCATGCCCAGGGAACGGATTCATGCCCTGTTAGCCTCCTGAGAAATTTCCTAGTTGTTTACATTATGGACTATCCGGGTCTTTACTGTTCGTTGTGCTAGGTCAGCACCGCCCAGATCCTCAGTTACAAGATAAACTATGGCGCTTGTCACCCATGCTATATTGTGATGCTCCTAACCCAATTCTTTTATATATAATAGAGAACACAAAAATGGGGTACTGGTACTGTGTATATGCACGCATGCTCTTTTTGTATTTTTCAGGTGATGCATCATCATGGCAAGAGTGCGTCGAGGACGACTTACATTAAAGCACGGGGGGATGCATTGTCCTGAAATACATTGCTTAATACTGTGATCAATTTTCATGTAAATTGTGCTTGTATATGAGTTCCAATAAAGTTGCAAAGGGAGGGGGAGGTTCTAACAAGCCTCCCAGGGCTGACTCCGCCCTGCACACAGTATAAAGGAGAAGGAGGTCAGTGTGTGTGATGTCTGAGGACAAAGTTGCACCTCAGCAGCCATCTTGGAGAGTTACAAAAATTCCATAGTTAGTTATATGCCTCAGCCCATAGAAGGGACAGATTACAGAAGAACCAGGCAACTCAGAGAGGGAGTGAGAATATTGGCAAAGGAAGGTAACTATCGTTTATCAGGCTCTAGTCTCCTTTGCCTTAAGGGGAGAGATTCTAAGCTACAAGCTGCCCACCATAACCAAGGACAGAAAGGCCATCTGTCAGAACATAGTAATCCTAGAGAGGATCCAGAAGCATATGATTATACAGTACAGCAGAGATAGTACATCCCTCCAGCCTGGAGAAACAAGGGAGAAAGAATGATTGTTATAGAGTGAAACTACCCCTTATGCAACTTTTGGGAACTAATCTGAATCATTGTAAAAGCTGCCTTGCTGTAAATTACTTTTGCATACATTGATGACCTTTGGATCAGCTTCAGTAAAGTACTGGGAGTTTGTTAAGAAACTTGGTCTATAAATTCCACATTATCTCCTAATTGCACCTTATGGTGCTGGCGTCACGTACACAGGGGCCCAGCCACCAAAGCACCCTAAGCATACCCACTACCATCAAGGGCACCTCAACTTCCATCTGGCTGGTGTTCCCTGCAATAGATAGGAGGATTTAGAGCTGTCTTCCTCATCACTGCACGCCGGCCCAGGGAGCTGCAAAACCACTCACATACTGCCCCTGCGGTCCGGTCCGCTGCATAAAGGTTTTCCTTGGGACTGCCAGGTGCCATCTTGGAAATATTCAGACTCATAGCGCTGCTGGTTCCTGTAAGTTTCTCCAACTGGTCCCAGTTGTTCTAAGACAGAGTCCATCTCGTTTACAATGTCAGCGAGCTGTATGGCCAGGGAGCTCTGCTTGCGGTCATGCATCTCCTGGCAGTCAGGGTTTGCTGCCTTCAGCTTGTACATGCAATCAATCTGTTTCTGAACCTGCAGTTTATCTTGCTTCAGAGTCTCCATTTTCCTAACCATTGCTGGGATCTCATCAGCCAGCCAAAGCTCAGGTGCACGCTCTCCTCCTCTAGCAGACTGTCCAATGCTGGGTACTGCAGGCTGTGGACTCACAGGATGACCTATCACAGGTGTAGTAGTTCTTCCTGGTAAAGAAACTTGTGGCTGCCGTTACTTTGGTGGGTGCACAATCTCCAGATTGGAGAACGGCTCCCAGGTTTTTCCCAGTGGCTGCACCTTGAAACCTTCCTGCTTTTCCATCTTTGGTCTCCACCACACTTTTTGCAACTTTTTTGCTGCTGCTCCCAGATCTTGTACGCTCACTCTGTATCAGGACATTTTGTTGACTGTTTTGCTGTATGGTCTGTCTCTCCAGAGAATTTCTTTTTTGTCTGCATGGGGAAGGTGTGGGCTGCAATGGATTCTGCTTCACCTCCTCTTGCTGCAAAATATTACTGCACTTTGGTATTGCTGTCACTTTTTCCTTCTGAAAGCTGTACATTTACACTGGTAGGTGGATTCATTAAACTGTAACTTACGGCTTCTTTCTTCTCTGCAATTACTTTCTTCCCATCCTGGCTTCTTGCTGTACTGGGACTGCTGACACCATGTCTGAAACTGCTGACATTCTGCACATTCACTTGCTTCAGAAGAACTCAGTATTATAGTAGTTATATTCTTGTACATAGTAGCAGTATTATAGTAGTTATATTCTTGTACATAGGAGGTAGTATTATAGTAGTTATATTCTTGTACATAGTAGCAGTATTATAGTAGTTATATTCTTGTACATAGGAGGTAGTATTATAGTAGTTATATTCTTGTACATAGGAGCAGTATTATAGTAGTTATATTCTTGTACATAGGAGCAGTATTATAGTAGTTATATTCTTGTACATAGGAAGTAGTATTATAGTAGTTATATTCTTGTACATGGGAGACAGTATTATAGTAGTTATATTCTTGTACATAGAAGCAGTATTATAGTAGTTATATTCTTGTACATAGGAGCAGTATTATAGTAGTTATATTCTTGTACATAGGAGCAGTATTATAGTAGTTATATTCTTGTACATAGGAGCATTATTATAGTAATTATATTCTTACATATAGGAGCAGAATTATAGTAGTTATATTCTTGTACATAGGAGCAGTATTATAGTAATTATATTCTTGTACATAGGAGGCAGTATTAAAGTAGTTATATTCTTGTACAGAGTAGCAGAATTATATTAGTTATATTCTTGTACATAGGAGGCAGTATTATAGTAGTTATATTCTTGTACATAGGAGGCAGTATTATAGTAGTAATATTCTTGTACATAGGAGGCAGTATTATAGTAGTTATATTCTTGTACATAGAAGCAGTATTATAGTAGTTATATTCTTGTACATAGGAGCAGTATTATAGTAGTTATATTCATGTACATAGAAGCATATTATAGTAGTTATATTCTTGCACATAGAAGCAGTATTATAGTAGTTATATTCTTGTACATAGAAGCAGTATTATAGTAGTAATATTCTTGTACATAGGAACAGTATTATAGTAGTTATATTCTTGTACATTGGAGGCAGTATTATAGTAGTTATATCCTTGTACATAGGAGCAGTATTATAGTAGTTATATTCTTGTACATAGGAGGCAGTATTTTAGTAGTTATATTCTTGTACATAGGAGCAGTATTATAGTAGTTATATTCTTGTACATAGGAGCAGTATTATAGTAGTTATATTCTTGTACATAGGGGCAGTATTATAGTAGTTATATTCTTGTACATAGGGGCAGTATTATAGTAGTTATATCCTTGTTCATAGGAGCAGTATTATAGTAGTTATATTCTTGTACATAGGGGCAGTATTATAGTAGTTATATTCTTGTACATAGGAGGCAGTATTATAGTAGTTATATCCTTGTACATAGGAGCAGTATTATAGTAGTTATATTCTTGTACATAGGGGCAGTATTATAGTAGTTATATTCTTGTACATAGGAGGCAGTATTATAGTAGTTATATTGTTGTACATAGGAGCAGTATTATAATAGTTATATTCTTGTACATTGGAGGCAGTATTATAGTAATTATATTCTTACATATAGGAGCAGAATTATAGTAGTAATATTCTTGTACATAGGAAACAGTATTATAGTAGTTATATTCTTGTACATAGGGGCAGTATTATAGTAGTTATATTCTTGTACATAGGAGCAGTATTATAGTAGATATAGTCTTGTACATAGGAGCAGTATTATAGTAGTTATATTCTTGTACATAGGAGGCAGTATTATAGTAGTTATATTCTTGTACATAAGAGGCAGTATTATAGTAGTTAGTCTTGTACATAGGAGGCAGTATTATAGTAGTTATATTCATGTACATAGAAGCAGTATTATAGTAGTTATATTCTTGTACATACAAGCAGTATTATAGTAGTAATATTCTTGTACATAGGAACAGTATTATAGTAGTTATATTCTTGTACATTGGAGGCAGTATTATAGTAGTTATATCCTTGTACATAGGAGCAGTATTATAGTAGTTATATTCTTGTATATAGGAGGCAGTATTATAGTAGTTATATCCTTGTACATAGGAGCAGTATTATAGTAGTTATATTCTTGTACATAGGAGGCAGTATTATAGTAGTTATATTCATGTACATAGAAGCAGTATTAGAGTAGTAATATTCTTGTACATAGGAAAAGTATTATAGTAGTTATATTCTTGTACATTGGAGGCAGTATTATAGTAGTTATATCCTTGTACATAGGAGCAGTATTATAGTAGTTATATTCTTGTACATAGGAGGCAGTATTATAGTAGTTATATCCTTGTACATAGGAGCAGTATTATAGTAGTTATATTCTTGTGCATAAGAGGCAGTATTATAGTAGTTATATTCTTGTACATAGGGGCAGTATTATAGTAGTTATATTGTTGTACATAGGAGCAGTATTATAATAGTTATATCCTTGTACATAGGAGCAGTATTATAGTAGTTATATTCTTGTACATAGGAGGCAGTATTATAGTAGTTATATCCTTGTACATAGGAGCAGTATTATAGTAGTTATATTCTTGTGCATAAGAGGCAGTATTATAGTAGTTATATTCTTGTACATAGGGGCAGTATTATAGTAGTTATATTGTTGTACATAGGAGCATTATTATAGTAATTATATTCTTACATATAGGAGCAGAATTATAGTAGTAATATTCTTGTACATAGGAGTAGTATTATTGTAGTTATATTCTTGTACAAAGGAGCAGTATTATAGTAGTACTATTCTTGTATATAGGAGCAGTATTATAGTAGTTATATTCTTGTACATAGGAACAGTATTATAGTAATTGTATTGTTGTACATAGGAGCAGTATTATAATAGTTATATTCTTGTACATTGGAGGCAGTATTATAGTAATTATTTTCTTGTACAGAGGAGCAGTATTATAGTAGTAATATTCTTGTATATAGGAGCAGTATTATAGTAGTTATATTCTTGTATATAGGACTAGTATTATAGTAGTTATATTCTTGTACAAAGGAGCAGTATTATAGTAGTAATATTCTTGTATATAGGAGCAGTATTATAGTAGTTATATTCTTGTACATAGGAGCAGTATTATAGTAGTTATATTCTTGTACATAGGAGCAGTATTATAGTAGTTATATTATTGTACATAGGAGCAGTATTATAGTAGTTATATTCTTGTACATAGGAGCAGTATTATAGTAGTTATATTCTTGTACATAGGAGGCAGTATTATAGTAGTTATATTCTTGTACATAGGCGGCAGTATTATAGTAGTTATATTCTTGTACATAGGAGCAGTATTATAGTAGTTATATTCTTGTACATAGGAGCAGTATTATAGTAGTTATATTCTTGTACATAGGAGCAGTATTATAGTAGTTATCCTCTTGTACATAGGAGGCAGTATTATAGTAGTTATATTCTTGTACAAAGGAGCAGTATTATAGTAGTTATATTCTTTTACAGAGGAGCAGTATTATAGTAGTTATATTCTTGTGTATTGGAGCAGTATTACAGTGGTTATATTCTTGTACATAGATAGCATATTTCATTTCTTATATTCCTCAGTTGCCCTTTTTGGGAGGTAAAATGATCTCCTGATTCACACAGTTTATTCATAAACAGATGTGACCAGATTTCAGATCACACTTCATGCAGTTGCTCTGTCTCAGAGGTTACAGTTGCTCCTGGGTTTTGTCCAGTAGCCTCTTTACCACAGAACAGTACAGTATCACTATAAAGGCTATGCCGTTGTAATAGGGCCCCTGGTAAGGACCTGAGCTTCAAGGCTCCTCTCTGTTTTTGTGTTCTAGATTGTCCCGCATACAGATAACCCCATGATCCACCAAGTTCAAGGTGTCTTACCTGGTGAAGATGTCTTCGACTCTCCTGTGTCCCGCTGAGAGGATAATGAAGCTTCTCCGTCACTGTGATCTGTGACCCAGGACTGGTACCTATTTATACAGCTGCAAGTTATGTCACACAGGGAAGCGCAGGTAAGTGACACACCGGGTGGCATCTACCTCAATTATTTCTTTGACATGACCTAAGACTATAAATTACTCCCTAGTACAATCCAATACTGAAAAAAGTAATCTACAATGTTATTTATTGGAACCTTTTATGCAGCAGGAATATCCACAAACTGCAAGGAACTTCCTGGAAATGAAGTATCAAGAGTCACATTTGGCGCAAGAGCTTATTCTCTATTTCACAAGAAAGTTAAGTCGGTTTTGGATGCAATTGCGTTCAGTGTTTGTTTTTTTCATGCGGGTGCAATCAGTTTTGATGCGTTTTTCACACGCATGAAAAAAAACTGAAGTTTTAGCACCCTTTCACATGAGCGAGTTTTCCGCGCCGGTGCAATGCATGAAATCACCTGCACTAAATCCTACGCCATTTATTTCAGTGGGTCTGTGCACATGAGCCGTGTTTTTCATGCTTCATTTCTGCGTTATGTGACAATCGCCGCACGTTCTATTTTCTGTTTTTCACGCAGTCCTGGCCCCATAAAAGCTTCAGTGAAAAACCCATTGCGTCTGGATGTAATGCGTTTTTCACTGATGGTTCCTAGGAGATGTTGTAACACCCCAGAGTGGTGTTACCACTCTTGGAACCCCGCAGCTATCTCCTATGGTTAACCTAATGTCATCAATGTAATTTATTGCAGGTATTTTATAATGTGCAAATCCTTTTTCTATGAAACTGTTATGTTCAAGTGTAATAACATGGTTCACCAGTAGGTGGCAGCAGACATGGCAGGAGGGGCCAGGAGGTGTACTGGAGCAAGCCAGACCCCCTTTACACAGTATTTATTAACCCCTTTTATCAGTCCCCCGAGGGGTTAATAGATTTTCTGAATGGGGGACTGCTGAAAGGGGTTAATAACTATTGTGAAGGGCCTTTCACAATAGTTATTAACCCTTCTCAGCAGTCCCCCATTCAAAGTATTTATTCACCCCTTTCAGCAATCCCCGGCAGCACAGACCAGTTAGTAGTACCTAATTTCCCCCCTACCTTAGTTATTACAGTCAGTCCCCCACTACTCCCCCCATGAACAAACTTCCCCCTGGCCCTTTCAGTTTCAGCAATCCCCATTCCCCGGCCACAGCAAAGTCTTCAGTCTCAGTACCTGGGGTGCCACTGCTGAGGCTGAGTCCGCTGATGCCAGGGCTGTGCCCACAGGTGCCAGGTGAGGTCTCCTACCTGCAGGGCTTTGGAGCATCCTCCTCCTGGAGCCGCCACGTCTTTTGCCTTCAGGAAAGCCTGCTGCCCCATCTAAAGAAAGGGAGAAGGGAGGTGAGTACGTGATGCAGGATGAGGAGCATGCTGCCAGCCGCCCACCGTCGGCCCCGCTGCCATGCCAATGATGCCATGCACACACTTGCACTCACTACATGGATGTCGGGCACACGTTCAGTCCTGGGCTGCGGGGAAGGCACATCCGCCCCTCCCCAGACTGCTTCTGATGTCACCGGCGCTCAGCCTCAGCAGTGCAGCAATAGCCGAGCCGACAGCCCGTACGTTACCCGGGCGGCACCGGCGGAATGGGGAGGAAGTATGGCGATTGGAAGCCCTCTCTCTCACTAAAGTATATTCACGCTGAGAATTTTTCTCGCAATTGCCCCGCCCCCCCCCCCCGGATCCGCCAATGCCATAGAGACAGACTACAAACAAAAGTTGCAGCATCAAGAAGAAAGAAAAAGTTCCTATTAAATCCTATCAATACATCACAGTTGAGAGAGCTACAGATATAGCAGAGCCGAGAGTGTTTGCCTGCCATTTTCATGCTAAAGCTTGCTGGAAACCAAGACAAAACCTGTAACCGTTTGAAGAAACGTTTATTGAAAGTAAAGCTGCTTTGAACTTCAACACAAGGTCTGGACTTAATTCATTCTTTCAGATCCCTCAACTATTTGGGCTTCCAGTGTATCCAGGTAGGAGCACCTTGACACGTGCAACACCATCATACAGGGACATTGCAGGCAACCCTACACCACTCTTGCATTCCTACACTAGGTACCAACTATATCACTGAAAAGGGACTCTATCCTCGTTGCTGAAATGCAATTGGCGTCACGACAATTGAAACATTCATCTCATCTTAAAAGGACCCTAGCCGCATGTCGGACGTCGCAATGTTTGTAAATATTCGTTTTTTTTCCATGCATGTAAAAAACGCATCAAAACTGATTGCACCCGCACGGAAAAACTGAAACACTGAACGCAATTGCAGACAAAACTGACTGAACTTGAGAAATGGTGCGAGTTTCACTGAACGCATCCTGAGCCAATCTGAATCATTTGCATGAAAGAGTCCTTACAAACATCAGGGAAAAACGCATATTGTCCGGATGCAATGCTTTTTTCACTGAAGCCCCATTCACTTCTATGGGGCCAGGGCTGCGTGAAAAACGCAGAATATAGAACAGGCTGCGATTTTCACGCAACGCAGAAATGATGCTCATGTGCACAGGCCCATTGAAATTAATTGGTCAGGCTTCAGTGCCATGCTATACGCTCACTTCATGCATCGCACCCGCGTGGAAAACTCGCCCTTGTGAAAGAGGCCTAATGCAAGTGTATTCGTTATTTAGTATCCGCAGACAGAAGGAGGATTCATCAAGACAGACCCTTTTTTGGGTGAAGCTGCCCCATTCATCAGCTGTTTTGGCTGGGGCTGCTGCAGCAGTGGAGATGTCAGGTGGAGTGCCCACTGCTGGAGAAATGTAGTATTGCATGAAAGCCATTCAAACAAATAGCCAATTAACATTTATGTTCACATACTGTACATGGAAGTGATTCTCCACTTAAATAATAGAAGGGGTATAACGGCTGCACGTGCCACTTATCAACCAACACTTGTCATAATAATAATAATTATTATTATTTATATGGCGCCACTATATTCCGCAGCGCTTTACAAATTCATCCTACAACCAGTGACCCTGCTGCCTCTATACTGCCATGACCAGCTTCACCGTCTCCTACTGGGATTGTAAGCCCTCTCTCCTTCTATACCAGTCTGTAACTAGTCTTGTTCATGCTAAGTGCAATTGTCTGTATTATATATGTATACCCCTTTTCATATGTACAGCGCTATGAAATGAATGGTGCTTTAATAATAAATAATAATAATAATAATAATAATAGGGTTCATGTACAAAACAAAAGTAACCGGCTAATATACAACTGAAACACTAGGAGTCATACCAAGGGATCTGACATCATACAGAGGAATTCACAGAAGAGGATGATTTTTATATTTCCAGTTCATCATGATGATGAGTGATTATTATTATTATTATTATTATTTATACCATTTTAATTAGGTAAATATTATTATCGTCACTTCATAAAACTTTAGATTATTACGATAAATATCATAATTATTTAAAGTTTTTATTTAATTACTAGTGTTGGTCGAGCACCAAAGCGCTCGGGTGCTCGAGTAGAACACTTTGGGATGCTCAGGTGTTCTACTGAGCACAATGGAAGTCAATGGGAGAGCCAGAGCATTAAACCAGGCCATTATCAGACACAATCATGCCTGCTTGTAGGTTGAGTGGCGAGAGCCACAGCTCAGTCTGGTCCCTTATCCCCTGCCACAGCTCTGCGGCGGTGTGCTGTTTGTCACCTAAACATATCAGCTTCAGCACGGCCTGTTGCCAATTCCCTACTGCAGTGCTACACTGCTTCCAGCTACAGACTGATGGCTGACTGGTGCTGCAAGATAATTCAGAGGTGGAAGTGGAGGAGGAGGCGGACGAGGAGAAGGGGGGGTTGCAACCACTAACGTAGGTGGCGGTGGAAACCCTGATGGAAGTAGGGCCCGCAATCATTGGCGTCGGTAGCACCTGTGCCATCCCCGGGTATAACTCGCTCCCGGCCTCCACAACGTTCACCCAGTGTGCCGTCAGGAAAATGTAGCATCCCTGGCCAAAAGCACAAAGGTCAAATAAATTATGATGTCAGCCAGGTCGAAAGGCAAAATAGTGTCCCAGTCATGAAGTGGGGAGGGTGGGAACAGCATGAGAAGTCCTAAGAGTGGCCCTATGACATAGTGGTAAGGTGGAAGCAGCATGAGGAGACCACAGAGTGGCCCAATGACAGAGTCTGGAGGTGGCAGCAAAATCAGGAGACCACAGAGGGACACCGGTGACAGAATAGGGAGGTGGGTGGCAATACCAGTAGCAGCTGATGATGGTGAGTGAAAGAAGGAGCACTTGGCATCAGGCGGGTGTCAGCATCAGAACAGTGGCTGAGGCAGGTAGCCAGAAGAAACCGGTTTCTGTTGCCAAAGTGTTGGTGTGGCACCATGGATGATCTAGTCTAATGCATCAGGCATTGATTAGTGGAAATCCTGGTTGATCCGCGCCTGATTCAGCTTGACAAAGGTCAGTCTCTCCACATTTTGGGTAGACAGGCGATTTCTTCTTGGGGTAACTATGGCCCCTGCCGCAGTAAACACCCGCTCTGATGCCACACTACTGGCTGGGCAGGACAGCTTTTCCAGGGCAAACTCGGCCAGTTGCGGCAACAAATCCAGTTTGGCTACCCAGTAGTCCAGCGGATCTTCAATGAAGGCTGGCAGGGTGCACTCCAAGTATGCAACCACCTGCTGATTCAGGTTCTGCTCTATGTCTAGCTGCTGGTGAGTAGTTTCTTTACTATGCGGGTGAAGAAAGTTGCTCATCAGCGATTCTAGACAAAAGCTGCTGCTAATAGTACTGCTCCTGCCACCCCACCCCTACCCATCAGTCATGGCAGTGGAACGTGAGTGCAGAGGGCCCCCCTCCCGGTCAGACCTGCAAGAGGATGGACGATGGCGCAGAATGGCAGCGGCCAACTGACTACATAGGATGTCTTTATACAGGGAGTGCAGAATTATTAGGCAAATGAGTATTTTGACCACATCATCCTCTTTATGCATGTTGTCTTACTCCAAGCTGTATAGGCTCGAAAGCCTACTACCAATTAAGCATATTAGGTGATGTGCATCTCTGTAATGAGAAGGGGTGTGGTCTAATGACATCAACACCCTATATCAGGTGTGCATAATTATTCGGCAACTTCCTTTCCTTTGGCAAAATGGGTCAAAAGAAGGACTTGACAGGCTCAGAAAAGTCAAAAATAGTGAGATATCTTGCAGAGGGATGCAGCACTCTTAAAATT
Source organism: Bufo bufo (assembly GCF_905171765.1). Classification (NCBI taxonomy): domain Eukaryota; kingdom Metazoa; phylum Chordata; class Amphibia; order Anura; family Bufonidae; genus Bufo; species Bufo bufo. The sequence continues at coordinate 17,620,734 of NC_053399.1, read as the reverse complement.
GCAAAGCTTCATCGAACAATCAAGCGTTTCATTCAAAATAGTCAACAGGGTCGCAAGAAGCGTGTGGAAAAACCAAGGCGCAAAATAACTGCCCATGAACTGAGAAAAGTCAAGCGTGCTGCTGCCAAGATGCCACTTGCCACCAACATCACTGGAGTGCCCAAAAGCACAAGGTGTGCAATACTCAGAGACATGGCCAAGGTAAGAAAGGCTGAAAGACGACCACCACTGAACAAGACACAAGCTGAAACGTCAAGACTGGGCGAAGAAATATCTCAAGACTGATTTTTCTAAGGTTTTATGGACTGATGAAATGAGAGTGAGTCTTGATGGGCCAGATGGATGGGCCCGTGGCTGGATTGGTAAAGGGCAGAGAGCTCCAGTCCGACTCAGACGCCAGCAAGGTGGAGGTGGAGTACTGGTTTGGGCTGGTATCATCAAAGATGAGCTTGTGGGGCCTTTTCGGGTTGAGGATGGAGTCAAGCTCAACTCCCAGTCCTACTGCCAGTTTCTTGAAGACGCGTCCAAGTACTCCACAGCGTGGCTGGCAAGAAAGGGTATAAAAGAAAAAAAATCTAATGACATGGCCTCCTTGTTCACCTGATCTGAACCCCATTGAGAACCTGTGGTCCATCATCAAATGTGAGATTTACAAGGAGGGAAAACAGTACACCTCTCTGAACAGTGTCTGGGAGGCTGTGGTTGCTGCTGCAAGCAATGTTGATGGTGAACAGATCAAAACACTGACAGAATCCATGGATGGCAGGCTTTTGAGTGTCCTTGCAAAGAAAGGTGGCTATATTGGTCACTGATTTGTTTTTGTTTTTGTTTTGTTTTTGAATGTCAGAAATGTATATTTGTGAATGTTGAGATGTTATATTGGTTTCACTGGTAAAAATAAATAATTGAAATGGGTATATATTTGTTTTTTGTTAAGTTGCCTAATAATTATGCACAGTAATAGTCACCTGCACACACAGATATCCCCCTAAAATAGCTAAAACTAAAAACAAACTAAAAACTACTTCCAAAAATATTCAGCTTTGATATTAATGAGTTTTTTGGGTTCATTGAGAACATGGTTGTTGTTCAATAATAAAATTAATCCTCAAAAATACAACTTGCCTAATAATTCTGCACTCCCTGTAGTAGTTCAATTTGTCCTCCCTCTCAGCGGGTGTAAAAAATGCCCCCCATTTTGGACTGGTAGCGAGGGTCCAACAAAGTAGAGAGCCAGAAGTCTTCTCTTTTCCGAATGGTGACAATTCAGCTGTCACTACGCAAGCAAGTGAGCATGCATCGGGCCATTTCTGCAATTGACTCGGACGGACTTCCTGCCTTGATCTCCACTGCATACTGCAAGGTGTGTCTGGGTTCTCTGCCTCGCTACCTTATCACCCTGTAGCTGCTCCTGCTCCTCCTCTCCTGTCACCTGTGTAGAAAAACCACCCATTTCGCTACACATTGCTTGTGCTCCAATGTCCTCCTCCTCATCCAGTTCAGCCCCCACAGGGCTCATGTGGCCGTGAGATCTAAGCGCCACATCTCCAGTCCCCTGACCAGCCAGATTTACTAGCATCTGTTCTAGAACATGAAGCAGTGGAATGACATTGTTCATCCCATAGTCCTGGTGACTGACAAATAACGTGGCCTCCTCGAAGGGCCTGAGCAAACGGCAGGTGTCACGCATGAGCAGCCACTGGCTGACATCGAAGTTACAGATGGGTGGAAGACTTCAGTAACCACTTGAGAACCAGATTAAACATGTGTCCCATGCAGGGCGCATGGCTCAGCCTCCTTGACACAGCACCGATACCATGTTCTTCCCGTTGTCGTTTACCATGGTTTCGAGTTTGAGTTGTCGCTGAGAAAGCCAGAATTCGATTTCTTGATGAAGGACATGTAGCAGTTCCTCCCATGTGTGACTCCGTTCGCCCAGGAAAACGAGGTGCAGAACAGCGTGACATCGCCCGTGCCCTGCACATGTGGTATGCTGGAGGGACACTGTGAATTGTCCCTGCAGTGGAGGCTTAGGACACGGTGCAGGATGAGGAGGCAGAGGCGGACATTGTCGCAGGACCAACAGCGTGAGAATGTGGAGGCGGAAGTGGCGTGACCTGGCCAAGTTGCTGGTGTGGCTGTGCAGGAACCACATTCACCCAGTGGGTCGTAAAAGACATGTATTGTCCCTGACCGTAGTTAAAGCTCCACACTTCGGTGCTGCCATGCACTTTGACAGACACCGACAGGCTCAAGCACTGGCCCACCTTCTGTTCTACATTTATGTGCAGGACTGGAACTGCCTTTTTGGCAATGGAATTATGGGACTCTCTACCTCGGCTCGGCACAAGCCATCAGTTCTCTGAAAGGTGCAGAGTCCATCACTTGGAAAGGAAGGGACTGCAGTACCAGCAACTGTGCCAGGAGCACATTTAGCTTCTGTGCCGTTGGATGTGTGCACGCATACTGTTGTCTCTTGGCAATTGCTTTGGTGATCGATTGCTGACGGAATTACTGACGAGGAGCAAAAGCATCAGGACGAGCAGATGATGGGAAGGACAGACAACTCCCTTGAAACGAGATAAAAGAGAAAATCAAATACAATAAAGATGTTTATTGTATTTGATTTTATTCACTTCGAGCAACCTTCTTTAAACAACCTTTTTTTATCTCATCTTTATTGTATTTGATTTTCTCTTATCTCGTTTATATATCATCTAAGGGTGTTACAAAGTTTAGGAGGATAAGATAATATGTATGAATACAACTGAGTGGATTAGGTAAATCTATAACATGTATTGACACCTATGAACTAGTAGCTGGAAGCAGCAGCACTTTTATAAATCCACAACAGATTGTTCCAATCTTGATCCGGTCCAGAAACTTAAACTAACCCAAAATAGTTTAAAACCAGGGTGTTAGGTCCCAGCAGCCATTCTTGCTTTTGCAGCACTGAGGAAATAACTACAGGTTCCGAATCGCGTCTGGTGGTGGTTCCTGTATGGACGGTGTGGACAGATATTTATCAAGTGTCACGATACAGCAAAACTCTGGTCAGCTGTTGGCGTCTTGGCGGATCTAACACGCATGCGCGAAGAGACGCGCAGCAAGGAGCTGCATAATCAAGCCAGGACGATACAAGGTTTGTTAGAGGAAAAGCAGCTCTCTTCGGTCGTGAGTAACAATTATATCAAACGCTGTTGAAACCAATTGTGAAACAAGAACAATGTTTCATTAACATATGCGCTTAAAAAACAAACTAATTGAGAATGGGCACAATATATGGAAACAGTGTAGCCGACCATGAGGATGTTTTACAAGTCTATTATTAACTAAGAGAATTGTATAATCTTACAACTAATACAATCAAATAATACCTGACACTACTAACCACATGCCCAAAGCAAAAAAAAACAAGGAAACTGCATTTTTGTATATTCACATTTTTTATTTTTTTCCTTTTTTATATATATATGCGAGAGGGACCGCATATATATATATAAAGGGACCGTGTTCATGAAATGGAAGTTATACATTTTATTTTTTAGTTATTTATATATATGTAATGTATTGTGTTTGAAATAGTAAAAGTATATGCAAATTACTGCCATCTTTTATTTTTACCTGGGTTTATATCAACACTGAGGGGTGGTCAGTGGGCTAGGCTCCAGTGTAACTGGTGAGCTTTCTTTATCACATTGGTAATTAAATAAAAACTATAAATAATGATGTTTATCGTAATAATTAGGGTTGAGCGAACCCGAACTGTAAAGTTCGGGTTCATACCAAACTTTAGGATTTTTGAAACCCATACCCGAACCCGAACTTTTCAGTAAAAGTTCGGGTTCGGTGTTCGGCGAGTTAATGGTGCTTTTTGAAAGGCTGCAGCCAATCAACAAGCATTTAACTTGTGTGCCCTTAAAAGCCATCACAGCCATGCCTACTAATGGCATGGCTGTGATTGGCCAATGCAGCATGTGACCCAGCCTCTATGTAAGCTGGAGTCACGTAGCGCTGCACGTCACTCTGCTCTGATTAGTGTAGGGATAGGATGCTGCTGCTGTGAGGGAGAGAATAGGAAAGAATCTTTAATCTGAAGTGCTTGTTAACTCAGCGATCTACCTAGATTTTGTTTTGCGGGTGCAGTGTAAAATCTTTTTACCCTGCCCTGAGCCCAGTGACACAGAAAAATAACTTTTATCCGTCTGTTAGTTAGGTGGGCGGCGGCGGCCATTTTATGCAAGTTCAGTGCACCAGCACAGCATATGTGCATTTGTGACAGTCAAATAGAAGCTTGAAATACTGCAATCATATTCTGGATCTAAAAAAAATCACCCATTTTGGGAAAATCCAAATTTTGAGGCGTTTGCTGCATCTGTCATTGTTAAATACAAGCTTGAAATACTGCAATAATTTTCTGGGTTTAAAAAAGCACCCCTTTTTGGCAATACCCTACATCTGGGGCCTTTGCAGCATTTGTCAGTGTGAAATTTAAGCTTGAAATACTGCAATAATTTTCGGGGTTTTAGAAAACACCCTTTTTGGGCAAAATACTAAATTTGCAGCCTTTGCTGCATCTGTGACTATGAAATACACGCGTTAGATACTGCTGTTATATTCTGTTATTTAAAAAATATTATTTTTTTTGCCAAATACGACATTTCCGGCCTTTGCTGCAGTTAGATACTGCTGTTATATTCTGTTATTTAAAACACCCATTTTGGGAAAAATACTAAATTTACAGCCTTTGAGGCATCTGTCAGTGTGAAATACACGGGTTAGATACTGCTGTTATCTTCTGTTATAAAAAAAACACCCAATTTTGGAAGAATACTAAATTTGCGGCCTTTGCTGCAATTGTCAGTGTGAAATACACACGTTAGATACTGCTGTTATATTCTGTTATAAAAAAAAAACACCCATTTTGGGCAAGATCCTAAATTTGCGGAGAATGAAGTATGCATCAAATAAGGGACGTGGCCCCGGTCGTGGTGCTGCTGGTGGAGCTCCTGTTGCAGGGAAAGGACATGGTCGATCTGTGCCAGCTACACGCACAAGTGAAACACCTTCCTTAGGTGCGAGTAGGCGACATAACCTTCAGTGTTATTTCGTCGGGCCTAATGCGGCTCTACGAATGGTGAAGCCAGAACAAGTACAGGCGATAGTAGATTGGGTTGCTGACAGTGCCACCAGTTCCTTTGCATTGTCTCCCACCCAGTCTCCTGCTGAAAGATCAGAGTTGGCACCTGCAGCCAATGTCCATCAGTCTTTCATCTCATCCCATTGCAAATCAGCCAAGCAGTCTGAGCCCCAAGTCATGCAGCAGTCTCTTTTGCTTTTTGATGACTCTGCTAGCAGGGTTTCCCAGGGACATCCACCTAGCCCTGCCCCAGAAGTGGAAGATATTGAGTGCACCGTTGCCCAACCACTTATGTTTCAAAATGAGTACATGGGAGGACCACCGCAGCACGTCTTGGATGATGATGAAATACAGGTGCCAACTGCTGTGGCTTTCGAAAGTGTGCAGACCGACAAAGAGGGCAGGGGTGAAGACTGGGTGGAAGTTGATGTGGAGGACGATGAGGTCCACGACCCCACATGGATTTAAGGTCATGCGAGTGACCTGTGTAGTTCGGAGGAAGAGGCGGTAGTCGCACAGAGCCACCAGCACAGCAAAAGCGGGAGCAGGGTGCAAAAGCGGAGCGGCCGTCCCCTAGACAGTACGTCTGCTACTGCCCAACGCAGCAAGGGACCAAGCACACCAAAGCCAGCTCCAAGGAGTTCCCTGTCGTGGCAGTTCTTCAGACAATGTACTGACGACAAGACACGAGTGGTTTGCAATCAGAGCCTGAAGCGAGGCATAAACGTTCTCAACCTGAGCACAACCTGCATGACCAGGCATCTAAGTGCAAAGCATGAGCTGCAGGAGTAGATATCTCAAAAACCAAGAAAGGTCTCTGGCTCCTCCTGCTTCTTCTTCTGCTGCAGTCTCTGCCTCTTCATCCACCTCTGGAGTGACAGTGGCACCTGTCACCTCGCAAACAGAGGATCTGCCAGCAACACCACCACCTGGGACACCAAGCATCTCCACAATGTCCCACGGAAGCTTTCAGCTCTCCATCTCCCAAACACTGGAGCGGAAGAGGAAGTGCCCCCCTACCCACCCGCGATCCCTGGCCCTGAATGCCAGCATTTCAACATTCCTGGCCTTTGAAATGCTGTCATTCTGTCTGGTGGAGACGGATAGTTTTAAAAGCCTTATGGCGGTGGCTGTCCCACAGTACGTCGTGCCCAGCCGCCACTACTTTTCCCGGCGAGCCATCCCTTCCCTGCAGAACCAAGTGGGGGACAAAATGAGGTGTGCACTGCGCAACGCCATCTGTGGAAAGGTCCACCTAACCACGGATACGTGGACCAGTAAGCACGGTCAGGGACGTTATATCTCCCTAACAGCACACTGGATAAATGCAGTGGCGGCTGGGCCTGAGGCGGAGAGCAGTTTGGCGCAAGTCCTTCCACCACCAGGGATTGCAGGGTGCTTCAGTTCGCCTCCTGTTGCTTCCTCCTCCTACTCCGCTTCCTCATCCTCTACCGCCTCCTCATCCGGTCAGCGTAACACCTTCACCACCAACTTCAGCACAGCCTGGGGTAAATGACAGCAGGCAGTTTAAAAACGTATCTGTTTGCGGGACAAGCCCCACAGGCGCAGGAGCTGTGGACTGGCATGGAACAACAGACCGATGAGTGGTTGGTGCCAGTGAGCCTCAAGCCCGGCCTGGTGGTGTGCGATAATGGGCAAAATCTCGTAGCAGCTCTGGGACTAGCTGGTTTGACGCACATCCCTTGATTGGCGCATGTGCTGAATTTGGTGGTGCAGAGGTTCCTTAAAAATTACCCCGATATGTCAGAGCTGCTGCAGAAAGTGCAGGCCGTCTGTGCGCGCTTTCGGCGTTCTCGCCCTGCTGCTGCTCGCCTGTCAGCGCTGCAGCGTAACTTTGGCCTTCTCGCTCACCGCCTCATATGCGACGTGCCCACAAGGTGGAACTCCACCTTGCACATGCTGGCCAGACTGTGCGAGCAGCAGACGATCGATAGCGGAGTTTCAGCTGCAGCACGCATGGGTGAGTCGCTCTGCGGAACAGCACCACTTCACCACCAATGACTGGGCCTCCATGCAAGACCTGTGTTTGTTGTTGCGCTGTTTAGAGTACTCCACCAACATGGCCAGTGCCGATAACGCCGTTCTCAGCGTTACTATGTCACTTCTATGCCTCCTTGAAAAAACACTTCTGGCGATGATGGAAGAGGATGTGGCACAGGAGAAGGAGGAAGAGTGATCATTTCATAGGGTTTCCGGCCAGTCATTCACAAGTGGCTCAGAGGGTGTGTTCCTGCACCCAAAAACGGCAGGTAAACAATTGTCCAGCCAGGGCACAGTTCTGGAAGATGATGAGGTGGAGGAGGAGGAGATGGAGGAGGAGGAACCGTGTTCCCAGCAGGGTGGCACCCAAACCAGCTCATGGCCATAATGGTGCGTGGCTGGGGGGATACAGAGAACACAGACGATACACCTCCCACAGATGACAGCTTGTCGTTGCCTCTGGGCAGTCTGGCACACATGAGCGATTACATGCTGCAGTGTCTCCGCAACGACCGCCGAGTTGCCCACATTCTAACTTGTGCTGATTACTGTGTGGCCACACTGCTAGATCCCCGTTACAAGGACAATGTACCGTCCTTAATTTCACCACTGGAGCGTGATCGTAAGCGTGACTGGTGGCATTCCCACCTGACAGCGGGAGCACAGTGGAAGCACAAGGCGAAGGCAGAGGAGGAGGAGGAAGTCGCCAACGCAGCTGGGGCACCACCACCACCTCAGAAGGCAGGGTTAGCATGGCTGAAATGTGAAAAAGCTTTGTCAGTACGCCACAACAACCAGCACCACCAGCTGATATGGAACGTCTTAGCAGGAGGCAGCATTTCAGGAACATGGTGGAGCAGTATGTGTGCACATGCCTACACGTACTGAATGACGGGTCTGCCCCCTTCAACTTCTGGGTCTCCAAATTGGGCACATGGCCTGATCTTGCCCTTTACGCCTTGGAGGTGCTGGCCTGCCATGCAGCGAGTGTATTGTCTGAACGTTTGATTAGCACGGCTGGAGAGGGTTATAACAGGTTATATTTCCCAATGTTTTGGGGTGTACCGTAATTTAAACAAAAAATTAAAATAAAATAAAACAAAAAAGCAGTGTAGGCTACCTCCTCATCCTCCATTGACACCGCCACATCCACCGCCTCCTCAACCTCCTACTCCATATGGACCTCGTCCTCCAAGATCAAGATTATTTTTTATTTTTACATATTTTATGTTATTTTAAGTCATTTCCCTATTCACATTTTAGCCCTTTCCATGACTTTTTTACAGCCATTTTAGTGCTCAAAAGTTTGGGTCCCATTTGACTTCAATGGGGTTCGGGGTCAAGTTCGGGTCCTGAACTCAAACTTTTTTGTGAAGTTCGGCAAAACCCGTCGAACCCGAACATCCAGGTGTCCGCTAAACGCTAGTAATAATCTAAAGTTTTATAAAGTGATGATAATAATATTTACCTAATTAAAATGGTATAAATAATAATAATATTAATTACTTATAATCATCATGAACTGGAAATATAAAAATCATCCTCTTCTGTGAATTCCTCTGTATAATGTTAGATCCCTTGGTATGACTCCTAATGTTTTAGTTGTATAACCACTTAAGGACCACAGGTTTATACCCCCCTAGTGACCAGGCCCTTTTTTACAAATCGGCACTAAACAACTTTAACAGTTTATTGCTCGGTCATGCAACTTGGCACCCAAATGAATTTTACCTCCTTTTCTTCTCACAAATGCAGCTTTCTTTTGGTGCTATTTGATTGCTGCTAAGATTTTTAGTTTTTCCGATATTATTCAAAATAGGCTTCAATTTTCTCAAAAAAAGTGTATTTTTAACTTTCTCTGGTTAAATTGTTCAAATATAATTATATTTCTATACAAGTTTGTGTCAGAATTTATTGTGCTACATGTCTTTGATAAAAAAAAAATCCAATAAGTGTATATTTATTGGTTTGCGCAAAAGTTATAGCGTTTACAAACTATGGTACAAAAATGTGAATATCCGCATTTTGAAGCAGCTCTGACTTTCTGAGCACCGGTCATGTTTCTTGAGGTGCTAGAATGCCAGGATAGTATAAATACCCCCCAAATGACTCCATTTTAGAAAGAAGACACCCCAAAGTATTCGCGGAGGGGCATGGTGAGTTCATGTATGATTAAAAAAAAATCACAAGTTAGCGGAAAATGACACTTTCTGAGGAAAAATAATAATAGTAAAGTTTCCATTTCTGCTAAGTTCTGGCAAAAAAAATTTAAAAATCTCCCACGGACTCACTATGCCCCTAAGTGAATACCTTGGGGTGTCTACTTTCCGAAATGGGGTCATTTGTGGGGTGTGTTTACTGTTCTGGCATTTTGGGCGGGGCTAAATTGTGAGCAACCCTGTAAAGCCTAAAGGTACTCGTTGGACTTTCGGCCCCTTTACGCGCCTAGGCTGCAAAAAAGTGTCACACATGTGGTATCGCCGTACTCAGAAGAAGTAGGGCAATGTGTTTTGGGGTGTATTTTTACATATACCCATGCTGGGTGAGAGAAATATCTCTGTAAATTGACAACTTTGTATAAAAAAAAAAAAAAAAGTTGTCATTTACAGAGATATTTCTCACACACAGTATGGGTATATGTAAAAATACACCCCAAAACACATTTCCCTACTTCTCCTGAGTACGGCGATACCACATGTGTGACACTTTTTTGCAGCCTAAGTGCACAAAGGGGCCCAAATTCCAATGAGTACCTTTGGAATTCAAATGCGTAAAAATGCCCTGTGAAATCCTAAACTACTTCTCACGCTTTAGGGCCCCTAAAATGCCAGGGCAGTATAAATACCCCACAAGTGACCCCATTTTGGAAAGAAGACACCCCAAGGTATTCCGTGAGGGGCATGGCGAGTTCATAGAAGTTAGCGGAAAAAGATTTTTTATTTTATTTTATTTTTTTCTTACAAAGTCTCATATTTCACTTGTGACAAAAAATAAAATTTTACATGAACTCGCCATGCCCCTCACGGAATACCTTTGGGTGTCTTCTTTTCTAAAATGGGGTCACTTGTGGGGTATTTATACTGCCCTGGCATTTTAGGAGCCCTAAAGCGTGAGAAGAAGTCTGGAATCCAAATGTCTAAAAATGCCCTCCTAAAAGGTACTCATTGGAATTTGGGCCCCTTTGCGCATCTTGGCTGCAAAAAAGTGTCACACATGTGGTATCGCTCTACTCAGAAGAAGTAGGGCAATGTGTTTTGGGGTGTATTTGTACACATACCCATACTGTGTGTGAAAAATATCTCTGTAAATGACAACTTTTTCCATTTTTTCATACAAAGTTGTCAATTTACAGAGATATTTCTCTCAGCCAGCATGGGTATATGTAAAAATACACCCCAAAACACATTGCCCTACTTCTCCTGAGTACAGCAATACCACATGTGTGACACTTTTTTGCAGCAAAGATGCGCAAAAGGGCCCAAATTCCAATGAGTACCTTTACGATTTCACAGGGCATTTTTATGCATTAGGATTCCGTGAGGGGTATGGTGAGTTTATGTAAGATTTTATTTTTTGTCACAAGTTAGTGGAATATGAGACTTTGTAAGAAAAAACAAAACAAAAAAAATAAAAATAATCAATTTCCGCTTACTTGTGCCAAAAAAAAAAAATCTTCTATGAACTCGCCATGCCCCTCAAAAGTGATCTTTTATAGTGCAGCGATTTTACGGTGTTTTTGCAGAGCCTATAGAACATGTCTTGTCTGCAATTGCGGACAAGAAAAGGCATTTTCTATATAGTTCTGGCAATGTGTGGATCCGCAAAATGCGGAAAGCCCGTTGCCGGTGTCTGTGTTTTGCGGATCCGCAAAACACATACGGACGTCTGAATGGAGCCTTACAGGGGGGTGATCAATGACAGGGGGGTGATCAGGTAGTCTATATGGGGTGATCAGGGGTTAATAAGTGACAGGGGGGGTGTAGTGTAGTGTGGTGATTGGTGCTACTTACAGAGCTGCCTGTGTCCTCTGGTGGTCGATCCAAGCAAAAGGGACCACCAGAGGACCAGGTAGCAGGTATATCAGACGCTGTTAACAAAACAGCGTCTGATATACCTTTCTGGGGTTAAAAAAAAAAATCGCATCTACAGCCTGCCAGCGAATGATCACTGCTGGCAGGCTGTAGATCAACTTCTAAGCTGCGCGTCGCTGTGAACGTGCGCGCATGCGCGCGCTCACAGCAAATCTCGGGTCTCACGAGATGACGCCTTTCGGCGTTAGTGTGACCTGAGAGAGCCGCCGCACTGACGCCTTTCGGCGTTAGTGTGACGGCAAGCGGATAATAGCCAGTTCCTTTGTTTTGTACATGAACCCTATGAATTTGTAAAGCGCTGCGGAATATGGTGGCGCTATATAAATATTAATATTATTACAAGTGTTGGTTGATAAGTGGCACGTGCAGCCGTTATAACCCTTCCATTATTTAAGTGGAGAGTCACTTCCATGTACAGTATGTGAACATAAATGTTAATTGGCTATTCGTTTGAATGGCTTTCATGCAATACTACATTTCTCCAGCAGTGGGCACTCCACCTGACATCCTGGCAGCCCCAGCCAATAGACTTGTAAAACGTCCTCACGGTCGGCTACACTGTTTCCATATATTGTGCCAGTTCTCAATTAGTTCTAGTTTTATGCGCATATGTTAAAGGAACATTGAAAGTAGCCTAACCCACGATCGTGGTACACTCCGCGCTGCTTTTCCTCTAAAAAGGTGGGGTCGCCCCTTTCGGGGCGGATGCTCCGCCTGTAGGCAGGGATAGCCTTTAGGGATACATCAGGGAATAATTCCCTTTCCTTTCCTGACCTCACTTCTCGTATACTAATTATCCAAGCCCTCGGTCTCCAAACTGTTATTGCATCTTTATTTTATTTGGATGGTATTATCCTGGACACGTCCAAAGTAAGCCTTTGCCTATCTATCTGGCATAGTATGCTATTATATTCTACAATATATGGGGTATTATTTTAATATCTAGTAGTAAAAGTTAAGTTTTATATGAAAAGTCATTTTTCTCTATGATAATTTATTTTGGTACTTTTCAACCATATAGTTTTCTGTCAGTGATGGCCTTTTCCTCTAAAAAGCCTTGTATCGTCCTGGCTTGATTATGCAGCTCCTTTATATGCGTCTCCTCGCGCATGCGTGTTAGACCCGTCAAGACGCCAACAGCTGACCGGAGTTTTGCTATATCATGACTAGAGATGAGCGAATTTCTAAAAAATTTGATTTAACTGGTTTGTCGAATTTTTCGAAAACATTTGGTTCAATACGAATTTATTTGCGGTGAATCGCTGTTAGCCCAGCGGTCCGTGCCAGCGCTGCTGCCCCTATCCACGAACATGGGCACTGGGCTCTCTCGTTCCCTCCTGCTGCCATGCGCCATGCTGACAAGCGCGGGCAGCAGGTAGCTTAACTATGGCATCTGTGCTCCATGCGGAGAGAGAGAGAGAGTGTGAGGGTTACGCGGATCCTGTGGAACGGGTGTCCAGGAGATCTGAAGTAACTAGAGGCACCAGGGGATGAAAGAGGGAGATTATGGGTGGTCGGGGGCGTGAAGAGGCTGCTATGCAGGGTCTACCCTGCAGAAAGGTCTGCAGGTCAATAGAAAAGAGCAAAAAGGGCAGGGGAATTGGGTGTGGGGACACCCCAATGTCCTGCAGAGGTGACCCTGGGAGAGCGCCAATGCACTGGGTGTGATGGCAGGTGAAACAAATGGTGGAGATGTTGGAATACAGTACAATAATATCATAAAAGTAATAAAAACAATGTAATAGGGTTTAAAGATCCAGCCTTCTACAGTTGCAAGAAAAAGTATGTGAACCCTTTGGAAGGATATGGATTTCTGTACAAATTGGTCATAAAATGTGATCTGATCTTCATCTATGTTACAACAATAGACAATCACAGTCGGCTTAAACTAATAACACACAAAGAATTAAATGTTACCATGTTTTTATTGAACACACCATGTAAACATTCACAGTGCAGGTGGAAAAAGTATGTGAACCCCTGGGTTTAATAACTGGTTGAACCTCCTTTGGCAGTAATAACTTCAACCAAACGTTTCCTGTAGTTGCAGATCAGACATGCACAACGGTCAGGAGTAATTCTTGACCATTCCTCTTTACAGAACTGTTTCAGTTCAGCAATATTCTTGGGATGTCTGGTGTGAATCGCTTTCTTGAGGTCATGCCACAGCATCTCAATCGAATTGAGGTCAGAACTCTGACTGGTCCACTCCAGAAGGTGTATTTTCTTCTGTTTAAGCCATTCTGTTGTTGATTTATGTCTATGCTTTGGGTCGTTGTCCTGTTGCAACACCCATCTTCTGTTGAGCTTCAGCTGGTGGACAGATGGCCTTAAGTTCTCCTGCAAAATGTCTTGATAAACTTGGGAATTCATTTTTCCTTCGATGATAGCAATCTCTCCAAGCCCTGATGCAGCAAAGCAGACCCAAACCATGATGCCCCCACCACCATACTTCACAGTTGGGATGAGATTTTGATGTTGGTGTGCTGTGCCTCTTTTTCTCCACACATAGTGTTGTGTGTTTCTTCCAAACAACTCAACTTTGGTTTCATCTGTCCACAGAATATTTTGCCAGTACTGCTGTGGAACATCCAGGTGCTCTTGTGCAAACTGTAAACATGCAGCAATGTTTTTTTGGACAGCAGTGGCTTCCTCTGTGGTATCCTCCCATGAAATCCATTCTTGTTAGTGTTTTACGTATTGCAGATTCACTAACCGGGATGTTAGCATATGCCAGAGACTTTTGTAAGTCTTTAGCTGACACTCTAGGTTTCTTCTTCACCTCATTGAGCAGTCTGCGCTGTGCTTTTGCAGTCATTTTTACAGGACGGACACTCCTAGGGAGAGTAGCAGCAGTTCTGAACTTTCTCCATTTATAGACAATTTGTCTTACCCTGGACTGATGAACAGCAAGGCTTTTGGAGATACTTTTATAACCCTTTCCAGCTTTATGCAAGTCAACAATTCTTAATCGTAGGTCTTCTAAGAGCTCTTTTGTGCAAGGTATCATTCACATCAGGCAATGCTTCTTGTGAAAAGCAAACCCAGAACTGGTGTGTGTTTTTTATAGGGCAGGGCAGCTGTAACCAACACCTCCAACCTCATCTCAACGATTGGACTCCAATTAGCTCTTGGAGATGTCATTAGTCTAGGGGTTCACATACTTTTTCCACCTGCACTGTGAACATTTACATGGTGTGTTCAATAAAAACATGGTAACATTTAATTCTTTGTGTGTTATTAGTTTAAGCAGACTGTGATTGTCTATTGTTGTGACTTAGATGAAGATTAGATCACATTTTATGACCAATTTGTGCAGAAATCCATATCATTCCAAAGGGTTCACATACTTTTTCTTGCAACTGTATGTGGAATGGCTAGAGATCAGTGACAAATGCTCACACTCATTCATCAAAACACTTATAACCAAACGCGCACAAACACAAGCACATCCCTTATCAACAACATTCGGAACCTTCTCTCTAATCACACCACCGCCCACACCACTCAGAATATACTAATACAACGAGGTGAGATCCAAATGCACCAAACTACTCGGAGACATAAAAGACTATAAGACAAACTCCATTAGAACTTGGGAAAGAAAATCCCACAACCAAGCCCATACAATTAGATCCACCCATTCCGATCGCATCCCAAATAAGACCCCCATCACGTCTACCATTCTACCCACAAAGAACACAGCCCCCCTCCAAATCACACACACAATTATGGAAACACCGTCCCACCCAAGACCTACGCTGAAGCAATGTTTGGCACTAGGGCTACTAAGACCTCAAAGACGACAGGCCCAACACATAACTCTAAACCCAATTTAAATAGAGGGGACACACCTATGAGGCCCTCAGCGCACAAAAGCATCCCCCGTCTAATGGACCTTAAATTACAAAGAATCAATAAGACGGTATACCCAGCCCCCAAACCCCCGATGACATGTGCTCGGATCAGTCATAGTCAGGGAGAGCAGAGGGTAGGAAGGGAAAGACAGTGTAGGGAGCGAAATTCTCAGTAATTATTCACAGAGAGCTTTTCAAAGATCCAAAAGTCCTTTTAAGGACTACTGTGTGTATTGTGTTTTAGAGCAGCAATATATTTTTACCTGCGCTAAATTGATTAGTCTCGGGGACATCTGTGCTGAGGAAGGGACAGATAGTGCAGGGAGAGAAATTTGCTGTTTTTACTACCAAAAGCTTTTCAAAGACCCCAAAGTCCTTTTAAGGACTACTGTGTGTGTGTTTGACAGCAGCAAGATATTTTTCTTTAATACCTATTAGTGACATATACTGTACATTATCCGCAGACTGTCTTTTTGCGTAAATTCAAATAATCAGCGCCACATTTATTGTCTATAGTGTGCATTTAATACACATCCGTGACATATATGGTACTCCATCCAAAAACTGTTTCTTTAGGGCAAATTCCAATAATCTGGGCCTAATATAATGTCCACAGTGTTGTTTTCTGTGACATATACAGTGCGCCATCCGAAAACTGTTTCTTTAGGGCAAATTTAACTAATCTGGGCCTAATCTAGTGTCCATAGTGTGTTGTTTTCTGTGACATATACTGTCCTGCATCCGAAAACTGTTTCTATAGAGCAAATTCCAAAAATCTGGGCCTAATCTAGTGTCCATAGTGTGTTGTTTTCTGTGACATATACTGTCCTGCATCCGAAAACTGTGTCTTTAGCGGACTGTAAAACAATCTGTGCCACATCTAGTGACAAAACCATTAATATGAAGAAGGCAAGCACTAAGGGACGGGGAAGTGGGCGTGATGCTGATGGTGCACGCAGAGGCCGTGGCCCTGGGTGCAATGAAACTGTGCCTGTTGCTGCAGTATGCCAGTCCTGCAGGGTGAGCGTATGTGAGGTCACGGGGATCAGTTAACAGACCGAGGGTGGCTCTTAGTACTCACAGTTTGTAGTATACCCTGGGCAGGCGTTACAGCAGTGATGAAGAGGCTGGCACGTAGATCCTCTGGGGCACTCTCTGGAGATAGGAACCAGGCCAGGTGATAGGTGGGGTGCCCTGGGTGTTGAAAGTTTAGCATGCCGGTGGTAAGATCCCTTACAGTTCGTGACGCCAGTGCCGGTAACGCACCGATTTGTTGGAGGAATAATTGCGGTACACTTGATTATGGTGAACTAGAACTCCTCTTTACTGAACAGTTCAACTATATACAGACTTCAGACAGTTCCATATGAAGTAGATTTGATAACAGGCAGGCTTTACATTAATGGCAGGTAGAATCCTAGCAAGATTACTCAGAGAGAATCAACTTACAGATCAGGCTGCACTTTCTGCAGAATCCTGTCTGACTTTCTCCAAGGCCCGAATGCCTAATAGCTGGCTTTATCCTTGGGTAGGGAAACCTTCCTCTGGTATAAATCTACTTGCTGTTCAATAAAATTCTGCCCTTCAGCTTTCTGCTTGGCTGGACACAATTAGCACTGCTCTGTACTTTGCTTGATGCAGGATAACTTCAGGAGGAAACTTCTTCTCCTAAAAGCAGGTTAGGATCCTGGGCTATCTAGCTGCATGTTATAAGCTGGACCTCAGCTCCTGCCTGGCTGAAGTGAATCTTGGTTTCTAAAACACACCCTCTCCCTGGACTGGACCTGACTATATATATTAGGGGGTTCCCTAGCTCCCTCTACAGATTGGGAGGAGAAACTACACCCCTAGCAGGCCTGGTGCACAGGAAATAAACATGAAAGTATACATTACAATGCAATATAAAATACCATAACCATGTTCCACAGGAGGTGGAGAACAACGTGACCCAATTGACCCTTGAGTAGTGCCCATCCTTACGTAGTGGGACACTACACTGCCAGTGCACCAGAAAAAAAAAAAAACATCCACCGTACACAGCTTCATGTCCAACTTAGCTGGGCGGCGCAGGACAACACTGTCCAAGTCAGACCAGTGCGAACAGTTGGTCGGTTGGATTGCTGAAGATAATGCTTAAGTCGGTTAAGCACCACCCTCTCTTCCACCAAGTCCAGTCTCTGTAGCCAAGAGTCTGGTCAACCGAATCCTTACTCTTATCATCCTTCCTCCCACCATGGAGAGGCTTGCCAAACGAGTGATCCCACACTTGGACATTCCGAGGAGCTCTTTTCAGCGCCACTATTAGATTTGGCCCTCGCGCCCAGCACGCTTGAAGAGGGACCTAAGATATTGTGCCCTGATTCCCAACCTCTTGAGCCTTCACAGTCTCAAGAAGATGACGGTGGTGAACGGCAATCATTCGTTCACCAGGTGGATGATGATGAGACACAGTTGTCATTCACAGAGGTTGTGGTAAGGTCAAGTCAGGAGGAGGTGGTTGAAAATGAGGTCACTGACCCAACATGGGAAGGTGAAAAGCTGAGCGAGGACAGCAGTACAGAGAGGGAGGGAACCGGAGCACCGCAACAGGCTGGAAGAGGCAGTGTGGTTGCAAAAGGGAGAAGTCGGCCCACACCAAACAGGCCCTCAACCGTTACACCGAGCACCCCCATGCGTAAATCTACCTTGCCAAGGGGTAGGTGTTCCGCAGTATGGCGCTTTTTTGAGAAAAGTGCATATGACAAATAAGTGGTAGTTTACCAAAATGAGCCAGGGCGTGAACACTAGCAACCTCACCACCACCAGCATGATCCGCCACATGGCATCCAAGCACCCTAATAAGTGGGCCGAACGCCTGGGTCCACAATCTGGGTCTGCGGGTCAAACCACTGCGTCCTCTTCACCTGTGTTACGCACTGCTGGCCAATCCCCTGTCGAAGGCACACGCCGGATGCCCCCCGCCCTGCACATGGACCTTCGCGTGAACCATCCGCAACAACATCCACTTCCCTGTCCCAGCACGGTGTCCATATGTCAAAAAACAGTCATTTGAATGCATGCGCAAATACCCACCCACCCACCGGCCATAGCACTAAATGCGCAACTTTCGAAATTACTGGCCCTTGAAAGGTTTCCATTTAGGCTTGTTGACACTGAGGTCTTCCGCAGCCTGATGTCAGCGGCCGTCCCTCGGTACGCAGTCCCCAGCCGCCACTATTTTTTACGGTGTGCCATGCCCGCCTTACACCATCATGTGTCCCAGAACATCACCCGTGCCCTGACCAACGCAGTTACTGTGAAGGTCCACTTAACCACGGACACATGGACAAGTGCTGGTGGCCAGGGACGCTACAATTCCCTGACCACACACTGGGTAAATGTTATGGAGGCCGGTAGTGAGTTGTATCCTGGGATGGCACAGGTGCTACCCACGGCCAAGATTGCGGGCCCTACGTCCACCAGGGTCTCCGCCAGCAGCTATGTTACTGGCTCCAACCCCCACTTCTCCTCTGCCACCTCCTCCTCCTCCACTTCCACCTCCAGCAGCCATCAGTCGCTAGCTGGAAGCAGTGTAGTACTTCTGTGGGTAAGTGTCAACAGGCTGTGCTGAAGTTGATCTGCTTAGGGGACAAACAGCACACCGCCGCAGAG
This sequence comes from Bufo bufo, assembly GCF_905171765.1. NCBI lineage: Eukaryota > Metazoa > Chordata > Amphibia > Anura > Bufonidae > Bufo > Bufo bufo. The sequence continues at coordinate 17,601,994 of NC_053399.1, read as the reverse complement.
CTGTGGCAGGGTATAAGGGACCAGACCGAGCTGTGGCTCTCGCTACTCAACCTACAACCTGGCATGGTTGTGCCGTAATTGGTGGTGGCTTTGGAGCTCGGCAACCTGACACACATCCTATGCCTAGCCCACATCTTAAACTTAGTGGTTCAGCGGTTTATCAAAACCTACCCCAATTTGCCAGAGCTACTAGTGAAGGCACGCCGCGTGTGCGTCCACAGCTTCAGCCGGTCTGTCAACGCTGCAGCAGCACTTGCGGCTTCCAGCTCACTGACTGTTGTGCGATGTGAGCACGCGCTGCAAAAAAACGCGGACAGCACACCGTGTGCTGTCCGCATCAGTATGTCCATTCTGTTGCCCCGCAATTTGCAGACCGCAAAACACATACAGTCGTGTGCATGTAGCCTAAAAGACAGTCTGGTTAGACTAAAAGTCAGAGATATCAAAATTCTTCTAATGCCATAGCGCAAAAGCCACTTAATAGTGCTGAGCCTGCCACACCCCAACACAATAAACAGCGCCATCTATTGGTTTCATAGTCTTATGACAAGACTATGAATCCAATAGATGGTGCAGTTCATGAGTAGTGTAGATCTTGAATTTCCATGCAAATTGTTTTTCAGCTGAAAAACAAGGCAGATTCTGCTCATTTGCATGTCTTTCCCATATGCCTATGTTTGTGCAAATTATTTTTTACATGACAAAACTGTATAGAAAGGTTATTGAATATTATGTTAGGACAATCAGAAAACTTTGTCACTAATGATATTGATCTAGGTGCGCAGGTCCACCCAAGCCATCCAACAGATGTGAAGCAACTTTGAGGCTTACTGGCTCTCAGTCAGATGAGAGCTGGTTTAGAATGTCTATTAGTGCACAAGGCTGCCATTGTAGGGTATGCTGACTGTTATCTGTCTCATGGATAGATTGTTGGCTTCCACATACGTGGCTTTTGGCATATGGCCTTTGTGTGGTTGTCTATTGTATGTCATAGATAATAGGAGTCCAAGACGCATCCAGACATCCTCTTAATGCTGTTTCCAAACCATTTTGATGGGGTTTCCATTAATTTCTAACCTTTTTTTGTGAACCAGACACCCTCTCTTCTTCAGAGCAGGGGGTGCCTGGTTGATGCTCGGGTCTCCCATTGACTTTCATTGTATAAAATTGTACTCGAGCACCCGCAGTATTCGGCCGAGCACTGCAATATGCCAAGCATAGCGATGCTCTAGCCAAACAGCAGTTCGGCCGAGCATGCTCGCTCAACACTGATACACACCAAATTGACATGGAATTGGTATCATAAAAAGTTACAGTTCACCCCACAAAAATGAGCCCTCACACGTCACTATAAAATAAAATTCTTGGGGGCCAGAATATAGTCATTTTTTCCAAAGCTTTTATTTTTTTCCAGTATTTAAACAAAAAAAAAAAACATACAAGCTTGGTGTCGCTATAATTGGACTGACCTGGAGTATGATGGTTAGGGAACGCTGTACAAACAAACCCCATACAACTATGGTGCTATTGCATTTCTTTTATTTATTTTTTCATCCCATTTGTAATTTTTTTCCAGTTTTTTCCTACATTTTATGCCATATTAAATGGCGCTGTTAGAAAGTGCAACCTGTCCCGCAACAAACAAGCCCTTATACAGCTATGTGAATGGGGCAATAAGCACTATAGGGGAACATATAACTACTGGAGGCGCTATAGGCAGTGTCGTACATACAGGGGTCACAGTTGCGACCGGGCCCGGCACTCCAGGGGGCCCGGCCGCTTGTGGCTTCCTGGCCCCTGCAGTAGTGCCACTCAGACTCAGGTGTGGGCCCGCGGCAGCGGTGGCGGCAGGTGACAGGGAGATGAACGCTTCCATTGTGGAAGCGCTCATCTCCATAGTGATCTGTATCGCCGTCCTCGATACTGGCAAATAAGGGGCGGTTGGCACTTGATACTGGCAAATGAGGGGCGGTTGGCACTTGATACTGGCAAATGAGGGTCGGTTGGCACTTGATACTGGCAAATGAGGGGCGGTTGGCACTTGATACTGGCAAATGAGGGGCGGTTGGCACTTGATACTGGCAAATGAGGGGCGGTTGGCACTTGATACTGGCAAATGAGGGGCGGTTGGCACTTGATACTGGCAAATGAGGGGCGGTTGGCACTTGATACTGGCAAATGAGGGGCGGTTGGCACTTGATACTGGCAAATGAGGGGCAGTTGGCACTTGATACTGGCAAATGAGGGGCAGTTGGCACTTGATACTGGCAAATGAGGGGCGGTTGGCACTTGATACTGGCAAATGAGGGGCGGTTGGCACTTGATACTGGCAAATGAGGGGCGGTTGGCACTTGTTACTGGCAAATGAGGGGCGGTTGGCACTTGATACTGGCAAATGAGGGGCGGTTGGCACTTGATACTGGCAAATGAGGGGCGGATGGCACTTGATACTGGCACACGGGGGGGAGAGAGGCACTTGTTACTGGCACATTATCGGGGCACTATTGGGGACCACAGGGCACAGTATTAGGCTAGTAGGATGTTTTGTCCAGAAGATGGTAGGATGATGGAAAAGTAGTAAACTAAGATTTTTTTTTTTGGTCAAACTGCAGAGATTAAAAACGGCGTAAAAATACTGGTCTGGTCTGAAAGGAGAAGACGAGGACAGAGAACATCTACGTTGAAGGAGACGTCACTGGATGTAAGAGGTACGGGTGCGATTTATGGGTGGGGCTGTGTGTGGGTGTGGTTTGAGGGCGGGTGGGGACACAGGGGCCCCATAATCTCCTATTGCCCGGGGAAATGCCCCTCCCGAGTCCGGGGGGGGGGGGGCCCATGGATCAGTTTCGCACCGGGTCCCATGGATTGCTATAGGGAGTATTATAACTGCTGACAGTACTGGTACTTTAGGGGGTGAATGATGGAAAACTGAGGAAAGTAAGAGGTCTTTTTGGTAAACTCTGCAGACACGAGACATGGCTAAGAAAATATGGTGCTCTGCTTCCAGTGAAGAAAATGAGGAAAGAACATCTACATCAGAGGAGACATCAATGGATGTAATAGGTATGTGGTGCTATGTTCTCCTGTATGTTTGACCATGTGGAATTTAATGTCCATCTAAATATGTCTTTATCGTTATGGCTGGGGGGCAAGGGTATACTGTTTTTTTCTCATGGGGCCCAAGCCCCGGGCCTTTGGGCCACTTAATCCGCCACTGGTATTCATACATATTGTCTTATCCTCCTAACCTTTGTAACACACCATTAGATGATATATAAACGAGATAAGAGAAAATCAAATACAATAAAGATGTTCATTGTATTTGATTTTCTTCACTTCGAGCAAAACCTTCATTTTTTTTCTCTCTCATCTTTATTGTATTTGATTTTCTCTTTTATCATGTTTATATATCCTCTAATGGTGTTACAAAGGTGTTACAAAGGTTAGGAGGATAAGACAGTGGCGTGCCTAGGGTGTTTGGCAGTCACGGCGGGGAGTGGGGGGAAACCCCCCACCGTGCAGTGTCAAAGGAAAAAGGGGATCAGCCAGGCAAAAATGAATGATAAGGGAGCAGGTCACCTCCTACCGCGTCCCTAATCCTCTCCCTGACTCCTCACCATATGAGCGGACCCCGATGATGGGACGGCTCATACACTGGATACCCAATATCCTGAGTCGCCCTGGAAATCCCTCCCTTAGGAGCAGGGGAGAGACTACCTGTTCATCCACAACACGGAGGAACAGGAGTCTCTAACTAAGGCCAGGCTGCAGGGAGAGGGGAACACATACAGCTATTGAGATGGCAGGTAAATGAAACCAGTAACACACTTACCTGCCACAGACACACTGACTGGAACCCGTGCACAAGTGCTACTGTCCACACCAACATTAAAGGACACAGCACACACCACAACCACACAGGAACCCAGGACAGCCATAGCTGCAATAACTTGAGACAGGGGAATGTCTAGTAAACATGACGCCAAACACAACCAGACATGTAACACCAAACTAGACATTCAAACACCCTGCACAGAACCCACTCCATACAAATAAGGACAGGAAGGGAAGGAGACACCAGGATGACATAGAACATCTATGACCACAAGGGTGGCCCTCACTGGACAGAGGGAACAAGCCAAGAACTGTGAACCACCACCAAGGCTGGAGGAACCCCTCAGCTACAGGCTTCCAGCAGAGACTAAATAGCCCAAGTAGCCACACCCACAACACACACAAACCCAGTGTTCACAAAACACTAGGAAGGGAGTTAACCCTTCCAACACCAGACAAGGGAAGGAAGCCACTTAAAGGGGAAGTGCACACACAAGCATACCAATCCACATGTTACCACCGGCAAGAGCATGCGTGGCAACCATGTCCCGACAATCACCCAGAAGGCCGAGACACTGCCACCGCATGCTCTCACAGCAACACGTTGCCCCCCCCCCCTAATACTTTAAAAAAAATTGTACTCTCTCACAGTAGTAGTGGCCTCATTGTACAACCTTGACAGTAGTTATGCCCACATTGTGCCCCCTTCACAGTAATAATCCCCATTGTGCCCCCTTCACAGTAATAATCCCCATTGTGCCCACTTCACAGTAATAATCCCCATTGTGCCCCCTTCACAGTAATAATCCCCATTGTGCCCCCTTCACAGTAATAATCCCCATTGTGACCCCTTCACAGTAATAATCCCCATTGTGCCCCCTTAATAGTAGTAACTCCCACTGTGCTAGACTAGTAATGCTCTCTGTTCCCCCTCCATAGTAGAAATCCCCATTGTTCCCCATTCACAGTAATAATGCCCACTGTGCCCCTTCACATTAATAATGCCCTCTGTGCCCCCTCCATAGTAATAAAGTACTCTGTGCCCCCTCTTTAGTAATAAAGTCTTCAGTGCCCCTCCATAGTAATAAAGTCTTCTGTGCCCCTCCATAGTAATAAAGTCTTCTGTGCCCCCTCCATAGTAATAAAGTCTTCTGTGCCCCCTCCATAGAATTAAAGTCCTCTGTGCCCCCTCCATAGAATTAAAGTCCTCTGTGCCCCCTCCATAGTAATAAAGTCTTCTGTGCCCCTTCTATTGAATAAAGTCCTCTGTGCCCCCTCTGTATAAAAAAAAAAAAAAACACAGTAACTACTCACCTTGTCCCGTTCCTGAAGCTCACATACCTCTCTTCCCTGCAGGCGCAGATCGCTCTGCAGCACTGTGTGGACAAAGCTTATGAAGATTTCCGGCCTGCAGGCTCCGCCCACACAGGCAGGCAGCGCGATCTGTGCCTACAGGCTGAATGGTGGAGCGGGGAGAAGTCTTCCTGCTTCACCATTCTGTGCGCCGCTGCCCAGAAGGAGGGAGGAGGAGAGCGGGGAGCTGAGCGGTGAGTGACAGGACCCCAGCTCCCAGTGCTCCAGCATTGAGCGCTTCCATCTGTATTGATAGAAGTGCTCAATGCTTCTGGCACCCCCCTGAGAGCCGACACCCAGGGTGGACTGCACCCCATGCCACCCCCTTAGTATGCCACTGGGATAAGATAATATGTGGGTCAGGTAAATGTATAATATGTATTGACACCTACTGTATGAACTAGTAGCTGGAAGCAGCAGCACTTTCATAAATCCACAACAGATTGTTCCAATCTTGATCCGGTCCAGAAATTTAAACTGACACAAAATGGTTTAAAACCCGGGAAGGAACTACGGGTTCTGAAACGCGTCTGGTGGCGGTTCCTATATGGACGGTGTGGACAGATATTTATCAAGTGTCATGATACAGCAAAAATCCGGTCAGCTGTTGGATTCTTGGCGGGTCTAACACGCATGCGCAAGGAGACGCGCAGCAAGGAGCTGCATAATCGAGCCAGGACGATACAAGGCTTGTTAGAGGAAAAGCAGCGCGGAGTGTACCATGCTCGTGAGTAACCAAAACAATGATAGAAATGGCTGCAGCTCTCACCTCTCTTTAATCCACGAAGCACGGAAAAAAGGCCAGAACTGGGCCTAATAGAATATCCAATAGAAAGAGAGAATCCAGCTTCTTGTGGAGTAAAGAATAGTTCTTTATTGGCTCATCGTATAAAATCCACCAAAATCACAGGACAAAGGTGTAGTAACATGTTTCGGGCTACAGAATCCGGCCCTTCATCAAGATATAACACACATATTAAAACCATTCCTTTTTATGTAGCACAAGGTCCAACCCCCTCTGATCAGCAAAGTGTCCGCACCTGGAGCCTGGAATGGGAACCATTCAGCGGTCCAGGGGAGGAGATCCAGGATCACAGGTGATGCATACATACACATAATGAACATATCTTAGGCCACTTTCACACCTGCGTTAGGTGCGATCCGTCTGCCATCCGCACAGACGGATCCCCACCTATAAATGCAAACTATGGCATCCGTTCAGAACGGATCCGTCCGCATTCTATATAAAAAAACAAAAAGTCTAAGTCCAATTGTTAGTCAGACTGATCCGTCCCGACCCCACACCGAAAGTCAACAGGGGACGGATCCGCCCGCAATCGCACCATATTGTGTCAATGTCAAGCGGATCCGTCCCCACCGACCCACACTGCAAGTCAGGACGGATCCGCCTGGCTCCGCACGGCCAGGCGGACACCAAAACGCTGCAAGCAGCGCCCCGGTGTCCGCCTCCAGAGCGGAATGGAGGCGGAACGGAGCCAAACTGATGCACTCCAAACGGATCCGCATCCATCCAGAATGTATTGGGGCCAAACCGATCCGCCCGTGAGAGCCCCCAAACGGACCCCACAGGCGGACACCGAAACGCCGGTGCGAAAGTAGCCCTAGTTGTATTGCAGAGTGAGGTCATGTTTTCTATTTAACCCCTTTGGCATGCAGGTATCAAGCATCGTTTTTGGTGTCTGCCTGGCCGCGCGGAGCCAGGCGGATCCGTCCTGACTTGCAGTGTGGGTCGGTGGGGACGGATCCGTTTGACGTTGACACAATATGGTGCGATTGCGGGCGGATCCGTCCCCTGTTGACTTTCGGTGTGCGGTCGGGACGGATCCGTCTGACTAACAATTGGACTTAGACTTTTTTTTTTTTTACATAGAATGCGGACGGATCCGTTCTGAACGGATGCCATCGTTTGCATTTATAGGTGCAGATCCGTCTGTGCGGATGGCAGACGGATCCGCACCTAACGCAGGTGTGAAAGTGGCCTAAGATATGTTCATTATGTGTATGCATGCCCTGTGATGCTGGATCTCCTCCCCTGGACCGCTGAATGGTTCCCATTCCAGGCTCCAGGTGCGGACACTGATTAGAGGGGGTTGGACCTTGTGCTACATAAAAAGGAATGGTTTTAATATGTGTGTTATATCTTGATGAAGGGCTGGATTCTGTAGCCCGAAACATGTTACTACACCTTTTTCCTGTGATTTTGGTGGATTTTATATGATGAGCCAATAAAGAACTATTCTTTGCTCCACAAGAAGCAGGATTCTCTCTTTCTATTGGATGCTCGTGAGTAACAATTATATCAAACGTTGTTGAAACCAATCGTGAACCAAGAACAATGTTTCATTAACATATGCGCATAAAAAACTAACTAATTGAGAATTGGCACAATATATGGAAACAGTGTAGACGACCATGAGGATGTTTTACAAGTCTATTATTAACTAAGAGAATTGTATAATCCAACTAATACAATCAAATTATAACTGACACTACTAAGCGAAAAAAACAAGAAAACAACAAGGAAACCATATTTTTGTATATTCACATTTTTTTCCCCCCTTTTTATTTATTTATATATATATATATATATATATATATATACGCGAGAGCCCTGCATTTAAAGGGCCCGTGTTCATGAAATGGAAGTTATACATTTTATTTTTTAGTTATTTATATATATGTAAGGGCTGTTTTTAATGTATTGTGTTATATATTTGAAATAGTAAAAGTATATGCAAATTACTGTGAGCCAGCTATCTTTTATTTTAAATTCCCCCCTTTCCCAATTTTATATATAAACAATAAATAAATAAACATATTACATAGCGCTGCGTCCGAAAAGTCCAAACTACAGTTGTGTGATCGCTAGCGCTCCCTCTTTTCGCATATCGTTACTACCGAAGCGCGAGTTCTCATCCTTCGCTATGAACGAAACAAACACTGTACCTGCAATACACAACAAAGCCAGTAGATGGCAGTGTTAACCTAAACTAGGTAATTACAATGCTCCGCTCTCACACTCCTTCATCCAGCATAGGGCTGCTTCCCCAGGCTGTCAATCCAAGTCACCTCCCCCTCCTAACCCTACTATCCACAGCAAAGACAAAGACTTATATACTACCGGCACATACTGCACCGCAGTGTCCGGCTCCACGTATCACTCTGCTGATTCGGCTGTGTGCAGAGCAGTAGTTATGATTGCGATATTATGTTCCAGCTGTATATTCAGATTGTTACACCAGGGTGGAGGGGAGGGGGGAGAGCTTGGACATTATATCGCTATCATAACTACTGCTCTGCACGCAGCCAAATCGGCAGAGTGAGACGTGGAGCCGGACACTGCCGTACAGTATGTACCAGTAATTCCTGTCTAGATCATTTGGGCAGAACATGCAATGTTTATCCTGCTCCATTCCCAGTGACTGACCGGCTATCAATGGCAAGAAAATACAGGTTTCCTTTCAGCCTGGAAGGGGTTAAATAAAAAAAATATATTTAATAAAAATAGGTATGCACTCCTCCTTCTGGTTTTGCATATAGAGCTATAGATATATTGTACATTTATAAATTAAAAATACACATACAAGTAAAATAGGAATGGCTATAAAAAATGTATCGCAAAATGTCCTATTCATTGTTCACCAAGGAAACTCCTGTACAAAGGGCATGCTACTACAGAGGATATTGATATCTATGGTATAGAAAACATATTTGTACTGTATGTATTTCTTTTATTTAAAAAATATGTTCAAAACATATAAGAATATGTTAAAATTACACAGGCAGTAATATAACCCAGCTATAGCGCTTATTAATATCATACTGGTGCAATCCAAACCAAGTATGATATTATTAAGCTTTTTATCGATCTAAAAGTAAAACTTTTTGGTGTGCGCACCTTCTGCTGGTCTTGCATCTAAGTTTATTTAACAAATAGCACTGTGAGATAACATACTCCTAATGGTTAAAAATAAAATAAAAAAATGTGCATAGAAAGATTAAATAAATAAAAAATACATACAGTACAAATATATATTACTGTATATGGTGTTACTTTACACCCTACCCCCCACTCTTAGTATGGCTAAATTAGGATCTAAGGCCCCTTTCACACTGGCGAGGAGGGGCTGGAGGGGTTAAAAATAGGGCTGGAGGGGTTAAAAATAAAAAATAATAAACTACTGTACAATGGACTAACTGTACATTCATATATTTATGTATCGATCACAATTATGATTCAGTACATCGAGAATATTAGACTATATATTTGCATATGCAGCGCTATAATATATCTGTATACACCGCTCCATTATGTCTTTAGATCTGTGATACAAGTGGATTAGATTTGGATAACACCTGGTGATACATTGTACCGGATTCTACTGCATACAGATATATAATAGAGCGGTGTGTACAGATATATAATGAAGTATTGTATACAGAGTGTATTTATTAGCGATGTTCCTATAGTGGCTGAATGTTAATACAGTATCGAAAAACATGTACAGTACAGATACATTTGTATTTAGCAAAGCCTTTTGATCATTTCCTCCTTGACGGCACACCACCCCCCCCCCCCCCCCCCCTTCTGCCAGGACAATTCCCACACCTATTCTTGCTATTCTTAATGTTGGATCTCTTTCTCCACAATTGCGCAATGGAAACCTAATACGAATTATGATGTTAACACTGACACCATTAAAACAAATAATATTGTTACATGAAAAACTAAAATAAATCCATACAGCTGCAGCGCTGGGTAAGTTTTAAAATACACCAAAAGTTTACAGGCAAAAATAGACCAATATATACAGCATTGCTGCTATATTTATTTATTATATATAAATATATCTTATATATTAGTGTAATATTGTATAATTATTTTTTAATACAGAGCTTATCTATCTCTCTCTCTCTCTCTCTCTCTATATATATATATATATATATATATATATATATATATATCCATTATACTGTAAGATACACTATCTAAATCACCATACTTTATATGGAATAAATAATTATACAATATCACACTAATTATACTATATGTAAATTTGTATATAATATAAATACTGTATTCACATTCAGCCACTATACAGGGAGTGCAGAATTATTAGGCAAGTTGTATTTTTGAGGATTAATTTTATTTTTGAACAACAACCATGTTCTCAATGAACCCAAAAAACTCATTAATATCAAAGCTGAATATTTTTGGAAGTAGTTTTTAGTTTGTTTTTAGTTTTAGCTATTTTAGGGGGATATCTGTGTGTGCAGGTGACTATTACTGTGCATAATTATTAAGCAACTTAACAAAAAACAAATATATACCCATTTCAATTATTTATTTTTACCAGTGAAACCAATATAACATCTCAACATTAACAAATATACATTTCTGACATTCAAAAACAAAACAAAAACAAATCAGTGACCAATATAGCCACCTTTCTTTGCAAGGACACTCAAAAGCCTGCCATCCATGGATTCTGTCAGTGTTTTGATCTGTTCACCATGAACGTTGCGTGCAGCAGCAACCACAGCCTCCCAGACACTGTTCAGAGAGGTGTACTGTTTTCCCTCCTTGTAAATCTCACATTTGATGATGGACCACAGGTTCTCAATGGGGTTCAGATCAGGTGAACAAGGAGGCCATGTCATTAGATTTTCTTCTTTTATACCCTTTCTTGCCAGCCACGCTGTGGAGTACTTGGACGCGTGTGATGGAGCATTGTCCTGCATGAAAATCATGTTTTTCTTGAAGGATGCAGACTTCTTCCTGTACCACTGCTTGAAGAAGGTGTCTTCCAGAAACTGTCAGTAGGACTGGGAGTTGAGCTTGACTCCATCCTCAACCCGAAAAGGCCCCACAAGCTCATCTTTGATGATACCAGCCCAAACCAGTACTCCACCTCCACCTTGCTGGCGTCTGAGTCGGACTGGAGCTCTCTGCCCTTTACCAATCCAGCCACGGGCCCATCCATCTGGCCCATTAAGACTCACTCTCATTTCATCAGTCCATAAAACCTTAGAAAAATCAGTCTTGAGATATTTCTTGGCCCAGTCTTGATGTTTCAGCTTGTGTGTCTTGTTCAGTGGTGGTCGTCTTTCAGCCTTTCTTACCTTGGCCATGTCTCTGAGTATTGCACACCTTGTGCTTTTGGGCACTCCAGTGATGTTGCAGCTCTGAAATATGGCCAAACTGCTGGCAAGTGGCATCTTGGCAGCTGCACGCTTGACTTTTCTCAGTTCATGGGCAGTTATTTTGCGCCTTGGTTTTTCCACACGCTTCTTGCGACCCTGTTGACTATTTTGAATGAAACGCTTGATTGCTCGATGATCACGCTTCAGAAGCTTTGCAATTTTAAGAGTGCTGCATCCCTCTGCAAGATATCTCACTATTTTTGACTTTTCTGAGCCTGTCAAGTCCTTCTTTTGACCCATTTTGCCAAAGGAAAGGAAGTTGCCTAATAATTATGCACACCTAATATAGGGTGTTGATGTCATTAGACCACACCCCTTCTCATTACAGAGATGCACATCACCTAATATGCTTAATTGGTAGTAGGCTTTCGAGCCTATACAGCTTGGAGTAAGACAACATGCATAAAGAGGATGATGTGGTCAAAATACTCATTTGCCTAATAATTCTGCACGCAGTGTAGGAACATAGCTAATAAATACACTCTGCATCCACTACTTCAGAGAAAAACAAATAATAAAAATAAATATGGAAAACTGCATCAAGATACAAAACAATATACACTTAAAGGATAAAAAAAAACTGATGAATGCAATAATATTGATTGTGTATCTGACATACTTGAAGCAAACTATCTTATTACTTGAAATTGGGACATTCTCTAATAACTTTTCTACCCCCCACTTTCAGTATGGCTACAATAGTATCTAAGGCCCCTTTCACACAGGGGAGAGGAGGGGCTGGAGGGGTTAAAAATAGGGCTGGAGGGGTTAAAAATTAATAAAAAATAATTTAACTCGCCTTAAACCACTTGTTTGCACAGCCTGGCTTCTCATCTGTTTTCTTTCTTCAGGACCTGGGTAAAAGACCTGTGGTGACGTCACTGCGCTTATCACATGATCCATCACATGATCTGTTACCATGGTGATGGATCATGTGACGGACCATGTGATGAGCGTAGTGACGTCACCACAGGTCCTTTTCCTGTGCACAGCACAGAAGAAGACAGAAGAGAAGACGGGCTGCGCGAACAAGTGGCTTAAGGTGAGTTAAATTATTTTTTAAATTAATTTTTAAACCCTCCAGCCCCTCCTCGCCCGTGTGAAAGGGGCCTTAGATACTATTGTAGCCATACTGAGAGTGGGGGGTAGAAAAGTTATTAGAGAATGTCCCAATTTCAAGTAAGAAGATAGTTTGCTTCATGTATGTCAGATAATAAGTAATTACCAGCAGCAACCAAGGGATCCTGTCCCCTTATTCAGTAATTATAGACCCCTATTCAGGTGTTATATTTATATTTCTGTGGCAGACAGGTTGATGTCAATAGTTAGTGAGGATAGATATATTGCATTATCGTACTGTGCCAAAATTGAGTCTGGCAGGGATATGGGTATTTTACTATATTCGATCAGCCCAGCAGTCTATCTGTGCGTGGCCAGCTTTGTGAGCCCTACAAACATATCAGCTGTTCACCAGAGTCAGCGATACTGGGGTTAATACTGCAATGTACACCATCTGTCTAACCTTTTGTATGTACTTCTAACCTTAATGAAGGGCGGCATTAGCATATGAATCGCGATTTGCATCTAAATACCTTCAGTGTTTAGGGGATAAGAAAGTTATTAGAGAATGTCCCAATTTCAAGTAATAAGATAGTTTGCTTCAAGTATGTCAGATACACAATCAATATTATTGCATTCATCAGTTTTTTTTAATCCTTTAAGTGTATATTGTTTTGTATTTTGATGCAGTTTTCCATATTTATTTTTATTTATTATTTGTTTTTCTCTGAAGTAGTGGATACAGAGCGCATTTATTAGCTATCTTCCTATAATTTTTTTTTATAATTTTAACCCCTCCAGCCCTATTGTACTAAGCATTCTGTATTAAGAATTCTATTATTTTCCCTTATAACCATGTTATAAGGGAAAATAATAATGATCGGGTCTCCATCTCGATCGTCTCCTAGCAACCGTGCGTGAAAATCGCACCGCATCCGCACTTGCTTGTGGATGCTTGCGATTTTCACGCAGCCCCATTCACTTCTATGGGGCCTGCGTTGCTTGGAAAAGGCACAAAGAGGAGCATGCTGCGATTTTCACGCAACGCACAAGTGATGCGTGAAAATCACCGCTTATCTGCACAGCCCCATAGAAATGAATGGGTCCGGATTCAGTGAATAAAAAATAGCAATAAATTTAAAATAGTGATAGATCCAGGAGCAAATAAATTAATATCCCATAAATATCATAGTTTATGCAGCAGCACCTGAGTTAGTGTTCCAATTCACAGAGGGGAATAAGCAGGGCCGGCGTCATAACCCGGCATCCCCGGGCAAGTGCCGGGGCCCAATGCTCCTGGGGGGGCCCACTGTGCTGCTATGAGCACTTCCATCAATACAGATGGGAGCTCTCACTGCTGTCATTTCACTTACGCAGTACCCCTTTGGTGGGCCCTCTGAGCTGCAGGGACTCAGGACACGCCCCCTCTACACAGGACACGCCCCCTCTACACAGGACACACGCTGCCTGAGGAGAGAGACCGCAGGGCTGGAGTTGGAGCAAAGCAGTGTGAAGACAGTCTGTGAGTGAGTCTGCACTGTGACTGTCTCTTGTCTTGGCTGCTTCATTCTATTTAGTGGTTTTACTGCCTCATTAAGCAGTTTTCCTCCATGACACCTGCCCCCCCCCCCCCCATCCTGTCCTATCTCATCCTCATGGAGCCCCTGTGGTCTCCTTTCCTCCCTCATGTATCCAGAGGTCCTGTCCCACCCTCCTATCTCCTATTGCTGCCCTGCACAGACCTCCTGCCACTACTTGTATGAATCCCCCTCAGAGCCCCTTCCACCTACTTGCTGTGTCCACCCCTCCTGTCCATCCAGGGCCCCGGGCCCCTGTCTCACTCCTCTGCCTCTCATTATGGTGGCATCTGAACCGCATTCACCATAAGGACCTTCTAACGTCACAGGGTCATGTGACTGTGCCCCCCACCCCGTACTGTGCCCCTTTATACCCTGCATTGTGCCCTCCTACCACACCCTGTGCAGTGCCCATAGTCATTCCCTGTACTGTGCCCTCTACCCTTTTATCCGGTCACTATATGGCGGTGTTATCACTATATGGCGGTGGTATCCAATAACTGCATGGCCATAACTGTATCCCCTTCCCTGCCCACACCACTTTTTTTAGACCTGGCATGAGCAGGAAAAGATACAGATTGCGGTGTTAAGGACCTTTGCGCCACATCTGTGTCAGAAATACGCCTAATATAGACGTATTTCTATATAATAAATGACCACCTAATTGTATTATCATTAGGGGGTAAGGCTAATATCTTTATATTATATAGATTCTAGTGTATTATACTGTGCCCTGTATTTCCCAGTAGAAAATGATCCTTGGGAAGCACAGTCCTCATCCCTGACCACCAGGACCAGGTAGCGCTCTGTCAGTACATGGCGGCCTCCCCTTTCCGCCACGCTGCTCCGCTGTGTACTGGTGGTTAGGGTACTTTCACACTTGCGTTTTTCTTTTCCGGCATAGAGTTCCGTCACAGGGGCTCTATACCGGAAAATAACTGATCAGGTATGTCCCCATGCATTCTGAATGGAGATTAATCCGTTCAGTTTGCATCAGGATGTCTTCAGTTCAGTCGTTTTGACTGATCAGGCAAAAGAGAAAACCGTAGCATGCTACGATTTTATCTCCGGCTAAAAAAACTGAAGACTTGCCTGAATGCCGGATCCGGCATTTTTTCCCATAGGAATGTATTAGTGCCGGATCCATCCTTCCGGTATGTGCATGCGCAGACTGAAAAAAAGGTGAAAAAATAAATGCCGGATCCGTTTTTGCCGGATCACACCGGAAAGACGGATCCGGCATTTCAATGCATTTTTTCGACTGATCAGGCATTTTTAAGACTGATCAGGATCCTGATCAGTCTTACTAATGCCATCAGTTAGCATACATTTTGCCTGATCCGGCAGGCAGTTCCGGCGACGGAACTGCTTGCCGGATCTCTCTGCCGCAAGTGTGAAAGTAGCCTTATTCTGACACTAGGGCTGGGTTCACATCCTATTTTTTTCATCCATTTAATGTATACCAAAAATGTCTGCGTTACCAGATGTATCAGACTGATGCCGTACAGTGGCGTACGTTCACCATACAGTTCCATGGTAAAAAAAACATATACGTTGACGTCTGCATTTTTTACTTGACTGCAGGATACAAAAACGTGGAGTGCTGCACATTTGTATACATCAAACCGATAGGAAAAACGTAATGTGAACACACATTGGGGGGGAGGGGGGCGTACTAAATTTCGCTGTGGGGCCCAGTCAGTTCTAGCTCCATCACTGCACATCGCCTTCTCTCCTCCAGGCCCGGCTCACTGCTGCAGCGGGCCGGAGGAGAGAAGGAGCGCAGGGAGCTGCGGTTAGTGAATGACAGGACCACCAGCTCCCCTGCAATGATAGGTATGTGAGGCGGCCACTGGGGGGTCATTCATCACACTGTGAGGGCCCCTTACACAGTATAATGACTCCCAGTGCCCCCCATTTAGTATAATGATCCCCATTGACCCTCCATTTAGCATAATGATCACCAGAGCCCCCATTAAATATAATAACCCCTTGTGCCCCCTCCATACAGTATAACCCCCAGTGTGGGGGCGACTGGGGGTCATTATTCTGAATGGAGGGTCACTGTGGGGTCATTATACTGTGAGGGCCCTTTACATAGTATAATGACCCCCAGTGTCCCCCATTTAGTATAATGATCACCAATGACCCTACATTCAGTATAATCACCCCCAGAGCCGCCTCCATACAGTGTTCCCCCAGTGTGGGGGCTACTGGGGGTCATTATTCTAAATGGGGGCGACTGGGGGTTATTATTCTGAATGCAGGGCCACAGGTGGTCATTATACAGTGGGGGGGGGGGGGATTGGGGGTTCATTATACTGTGTGAAGGGCCACTAGTAGTCATTATACTGTATAGGGGCCACTGGGGGTCATTATACCGTGTAGGAGCCACAGGGGGACATGTCAATGTAAAAAAATGCCTCATGGGGGCCCACTGGGATTTATCGCCCAAGGGCCCACATGAACCTGGAGCCGGCCCTGGGAATAAGACAAGTTCAGTTCACTTCCATATTCTAATATAATTGTAACAGCATAGAATAGGAGAATAGAGAATATATATATATATATATATATTCATCCAAGTTCACAGCAATTTGTTGCAGTATAGACAAGGTGGCAGTAGTTGGTAAGTAACGATCAATGTCAGCGCTTCGATCTTTTAATGGAATTTGCCATATAACAGAGACAGCAGGCAGTCAGTGAAGGACCTATTTATCGGATATAAATTTATTTGTTTGTGTATGCTCCTGGATCTATCACTATTTTATATGTATTGCTATTTTTTATTCATTGCTATTTTTTATTGCTGGTCATTATTTTAGCTATTGTCCTGATTTTAGTTAATGAACACCTATTCCACCAGAAGCGCAGTGAAAGGCACCAGCAGTGAAAGGGTCTCCAGCAGGAAAATAACCTGCACTTTCAGCGTGCAATCTAATTCACAGACAGCCTGTAGGGGGGAGGGGGATGCAACCCTATTCAGAGCCCCAGTAAAGTTCATTCGATATACATTCGATTTGCTAATATAAGCTTAAGTCCTCAGAAGTGTTTTATGTTATATTTATATCCAGTGCAGCAGTATATTGTGTATATACATAGTTCCACTACCAATCGCAATGCATGACTTCATAGAAATGTAAAAACTGATATTGATAACTAGCAATGCATTTTTTGCAAATGTAATATATTTTTATAAGTTATATTATAATATAAATAATAATATAATTATATATATATAGATATACATGCACAAACATATATATATACATACATGCATGTATACAAATTATTCATTTTTTTCATAAAAATACTGTACATCTAATTCATTGGGAAAATAATTTAAAGGAAATGTCAGGACCTGTACTGTACTGCAGATGCTCTATAGTACTGTAAACTGATCGCCAGTCCAAATTTGCCCCATTTTCAGGATTCATTTATGAATAATTAAAACAACCAGGGGAATTGGAATAAGCCTTGCCACCTACAGTACTCCTATCTCCACAGCGAAACTTTGATATTTACTGTATAGCGCACGGGAACTAACTAACTGACTGTAGTTCCGTGCGCCATCTGGTGTTCACAAACCAACATTGCACCCTGAATTTTCTCAATGACTATTTACACGATTCGGGTTTGCTAATTGAATTGGAAATCGCTTTGCGCTGTCGCGATTCTGAAGGGAGCGCTAGCGATGCTATATCTGTATTAAATTATTAAAAAATATCTCCTATGCGGTAAGCACCGTAACATAAATAAATAAAAACCATGCGATTTGCCATTTTTTATTCACCTTGCCACCCCACAAAATAGGATAGGACTGTTCTATTATGGGCCGAACGTTTCATAAAATGTGAAATGCACGCGTCTTTTTTTTTTTTTGCTTGGTATTGAGTATGGCAATACTTTTTTATGTGATTGGCATAGAGTTGTCACGATATCAAAATTTTGATTCGGTTTTGATTTGGCGACTAAAAATTGAATTTGGCTCCTAAATTTGTCAGTTCAGGAGCCAATGGGTACTAGGTAGTTTTTTAGTCTGGAGCACTGTAATGTTTTAGATGGTCAGATCAGCAGGCCTTCGCCCATAATGTTTTTGAGGGTCACCAGCAGGCCATCAATCATCATTTTTCAAGGGCGTGTATGATTCCCTCCTTTATGTGTAATACAGGGTGTATTGGAGTGCCGGTTCCTTGTAGTTTTTGGCAGCCCTTTCCCTTAGTGCATAGGCTTTATGAGTGTAGGAGTCCAACTACCTGAACAATTGTACTACAATGTGAATGAGGCCCTCCATTATGTGATATACAGGTTGTATCGGAGTGCCTCTTCCTTGTAATTTTTGGCAGCACCTGCACTTTATATACAAGTAAATATACAGGAAAGAATGTTTCCTAACAATTTTTCCTCAAATCGATTTTATCTTCGGTTTTGTGCGTATTATTATTGTCAGTCTGTAAAATTGGCGTACTACTCTGACAACATCGTTCCCAGCAGCGACCTGGGAGTCCAAGATGCATCCAGACATCCTCCCCATGCTGTCCCCGAACCTTTTCGGTGGTGTTTCCATCAATTTCTGACCATTTCCTGTGAATCAGACACCCTCCCCTCTTCAGAGCAGGGGGTGCCGGGTTTAATGCTCGGGTTTTCCCATTGACTTCCATTCTACTCGAGCACCTGAGCACTTTGGTGCTCGATCAACACTAGTAGTCACTAAGGGGTTAAAGACTTGCAGCTTTTTCAAGAGGTCACAAAGAATAAACGCAGGTGGATGGCGTGCTTCTCCGTTTCTGTAATCTCATGGACTTCAAGGGAGGGTCAGTGGTCAGAGGACCCCTGTTTTCCCAGTAGGTGGTGGTCTCCAAAATATCTTTATTTCCATGGAAGCACAATGGACCATTTCCTCCCAGTTCTGTGTAATGAGACGCTGGTCCAATTTTCCGAATGTCTCTGCTCCTAAAATCTGTCTAAAACATTAACTAGGGCTTCTGCATCTTTTTCTGACTTGGCAAGAACTAGGGCTTAGTGGGAAGGAGTGGTGCCTAAAGGGACGTGGCCAACGGTGCGCCATTTGGCACCACAATTCTATATCTGGTATGCAGTCTGTTACAGTTGTGTTCAAAATTATTCAACCCCCACTGAAATTGAATGTTTTGGCCAGTTTGACATTGATTTTGATCATTTCAGTCATCTTGTTTACAATTAAATCATAGAGGCACTTGTAAGTCAGACAAATATAACATAACATTTATAATGAAATAACCACAAATGTCTTTTCTGTGCTCACATCATTATCAGTTTTATTCAACCCCCAAGTGACATTCAATCTTAGTACTTAGTACAACATCCTTTTCCAGCTATAACAGCTTTTAAACGTGAAGCATAGCTTGACACAAGTGTCTTGCAGCGATCTACGGGTATCTTCGCCCATTCTTCATGGGCAAAAGCCTCCAGTTCAGTCACATTCTTAGGCTTGCGCGCTGCAACTTCTTTCTTTAAGTCCCAGCAGAGGTTCTCAATGGGATTTAAGTCTGGTGACTGCGATGGCCACTTCAAAATGTTCCAGCCTTTAATCTGCAACCATGCTCTAGTGGACTTGGAGGTATGCTTGGGATCATTGTCCTGTTGAAAGGTCCAACGTCTCCCAAGCCTCAGGTTTGTGACGGACTGCATCACATTTTCATCCAATATCTCCTGGTACTGAAGAGAATTCATGGTACCTTGCAGATGCTGAAGCTTCCCTGTACCTGTAGAAGCAAAACAGCCCCAAAGCATGATTGACCCCCCGCCATGCTTCACAGTAGGCAAGGTGTTCTTTTCTTCATAGGCCTTGTTCTTCCTCCTCCAAACATAGCGTTGATCCATGGGCCCAAACAGTTCTAATTTTGTTTCATCAGTCCACAGAACACTATCCCAAAACTTTTGTGGTTTGTCCACATGACTTTTGGCATACTGCAGTCGACTCTTCTTATTCTTTGGAGACAGCAAGGGGGTGCGCCTGGGAGTTCTGGCATGGAGGCCTTCATTACGCAGTGTGCGCCTTATTGTCTGAGCTGAAACTTCAGTACCCACATCTGACAGATCTTTCTTCAGTTCCTCAGCAGTCACACAGGGACTTTTCTCCACTTTGCACTTCAGGTAGCGCACAGCAGTCGAAGTCAGCATCTTCTTTCTGCCACGACCAGGTAGCGTTTCAACAGTGCCCTTTGCCTTGAATTTGCGAATGATGCTTCCTATGGTGTCTCTTGGTATGTTTAACATCTTTGCAATCTTCTTATAGCCATTGCCCTTCCTGTGAAGAGAACTCACCTCTTCTCTTGTCTTCCTGGACCATTCTCTTGACTTCACCATGTTTGTAAACACACAAGTAAATGTCTAGAAGGAGCCGAGTATCACAGTCCTTTTACATCTGCCTAATTGGTGCTTATTATGCTTGATTGCTGCTCCTTGACATCCACAGGTGTTTTCAATACCTGATCGAAAACACTTGAATGAACCTCTGTTCTTAAGAGTGGTAGTCTTTAAGGGGTTGAATAATTGTGTCAATGAAGAAATCACAAAAAAAAAACATTTAATACTGTATTACAAAAACAATTGATGTCATTTTAGTTGCATTTGGTTCTTTAAAAAGTCCTTGTAAGATTTCATTCTGAACACAATTACAAATGTACACTATAATTTTGAACACAACTGTATGTCCCTGCAGCAGAAGTACCATCCAGCCCCTGGGATAAATCTAGTGCAGGTCTAGGCAGCCGGGCTAAGATTACTCCACCTATGGGGTTAGTAATTCTGGGCCGCTGAGTTTTCTTGATGTTGTGCAAGTTCGCAATAGATTTTTCTGTCATTGTATCAGTAAGCTCTCATCAGTTCAGAGATCCGTCATAAGGAAAACCAGCAATGACGCAATCACCAGGAAGTAGGTCAATCCTGCCAATATGATCTTCAATATCGTCTGGTATGTCTGGTATGTTCAGAAACGCCAGACACCTATTCCAGGAAAGCTATTTACAGTGGTGCTATTTATATGATTGATAGAGCAATGTGTAATCCAAGGGAGAAAGGCCTGTACGATTGCAGATATTAAGGCTAAATGCACATGATCAGAATTGCATGCGGATTTGCGTGCGTAAAATCCGCACCGTAGGTCATGTACATTTTATTCTATGCAAATTTGAAATTTTATATCAAGACACGGAGGCTCATATTTGCTTAACTCTTTCTTTACTGAACATATAGCAGCAAAGATAACTGAAGAAAAGACATCAGTGTAACCATGGCAATAACCCCACCCCCATAGCCCCTATATAAGGCGCATCACCACATGAACACTTCCTCTTTCTTTGCTGCTTCAGCTCAGATAAGTGGATGATTTTATTTGCTGTCTCATTTACTGTTTTCATATATATGTCTACACTTCTTGTACTTATATTTTATTAGTACCTTAGTTTCACCCTATTTCTATCCTAGTCCCTTTCTGGAAGACTTGTCTTCCTCCGTTTTCCTTATATCCTATATATATTTATATATATTCTTCCCCTTCCTTCGGGGGGTTAATCGTTTTGTTATTATCTGTTTTCTCTGCCTATTTGCGCTGTCGGCGCATTGTTAGGTTTATTCCCCATTTCCGGCGTCCCGTTTTGAGCTGTTGTTCCCTTAGGGGTGCCTCGGCCATTTTACTCCCCCTTCTTCCCCCCCCTCCTTCTTCATTACCTTTCCTTGTTCCCGCTCCGTCTTCCCGGGCTTTTTGCGACGCAGCTCTCTTCAGGCGCCGAGATCTCGCGATACTGAGCGAGATTCTCGGCCGCAGTCATTTGTCTCCGTTCACCTCATTGGTTTCGGGTGAAGGGGAGGAGTCTCGTCGCTGCTCTGCATTGCTGCGACTCCCTCCCTCTCAGTTCTCAGCTCCGGATTCTACAGTACAGTTATCCTTGTCCTGTTCTTCCTTCAGCGCCGTTATTCTGTCTATTGGGGTGACTTACTCCTATAGATAGTACCTTCCAACATGTCTAACGTCCCTGTGTCCCCGGCCAGCTCTATTCAGGTGAGACATTCTGGTCATGTGTCACCAGTCCCTCCCCAGGGGGTTAATGAGGTCTCGGCTCAGGAGTTACAGGCTGCTAACCTCCAGCAGTCTATTTCTGAAGCAGTTGTAGCTGCTATGAGCTCAGTGTCAGTGTCCTTATCCCAATCTATCTCCCAGGCCCTGAGGGCTCAATCTATTACTGACATGCCCCCTCCTGCCTCCAGAACAAATGTGAATGTGGGCTCTGTCCCATCTAATGAATGCGCGTCCAAGTCGCGCAAGAGAGCTAACCCGCGCCCGGCAGAAAGGGTGCGATCTTGGAAAACCGCACGGTCTCAACCGGAGCCGGTTTCTGATTCAGACGCAGAGTCTGTTGAGGAGGCTTATGATGATTACCCCCACCAGTCAGGGGAAGATGATTTGATTGATGTGGCAGTTGATCCTGCTATTGAGGATGACCCGTCTTATGTAGCGGGGACAGGTATTGACCCTATAGTGTCTGACAAAGATGCTATCCTGGATCCCATGGGGGACCCTCTATTCGACCCCGACCAATTGCACCATCCAAGGTCCTCTGAATGGCTTCCCGCCACTCATGTGGCTCAGTATCTGGAAGCAAGGATCCGTACTCCCCTGTCTAAAGAGGCTCGCAGTAAATTACGGGCAGAATGTCCGCGACCTCTGATTCCGCACAAAATATGCGAGACCCCCAGCGTGGACCCTAAAGTGGTTCAGTTTCTTGCTAAAACAGGGTTCAACCCGCGCAAGGGGTTGGACTCAGCATTGAAAGCTTGCCAAGACAAGCTGCTTGATTTGACCGGGCCTTTAGCAAAAATCTTTGATCTTGCTGAATGTGCTAAAGCAGCGGGCACACAGGTTGACCCTGAGACCCTCAGTGGTTGGGCCCAGAGGGCCATTTGTCTGACTGGCAATATAAATACTTCAATTGCCATTGAAAGAAGAAAGGCCATATTAATGAAAATTGAGCCGAAATTGGCCAATTTATCCCTATCAGAATCTGGGAAGGAGGCCCAGGGTCTCCTCTTTGGGGACCCATTCATAAAAGAATTAGGAAAATATGTTGGGGCTTTCACGGCCCTTGATAAAGCGCAAAGCTCCATGCGCCGCGTTTTCCAGACGCGTTTTTCCTCCAGGGCCGGCAATCCTAGGAGCCGACTGTCCGGCCGATCCAACTTCCAGCCCAGAGGTACGGGCCGTGGCTCCTTCAATTACCGCCAGTCGCTGCAGGATTCCAAGTACCAACCTACCTTCTTCCCGTCCCGCGGAGGTTCTTCTCGCTTCAGAGGGTTCCGAGGCGCTTCCGGGTCTAGACGCCCTTATGGTAAGTCGTCCTTGTGTGTCGTCTCTGATTCCCCAACAGGTTGGGGGAAGAATCCGTCTCTTTTTCCATGCGTGGTCAAAGATCACCTCAGACCAGTGGGTTCTCTCTACGGTCCAGGGTTTTACCATCGAACTGGTATCCCCCCCAACGAACCTTCCCACTATTCTATGGGGTCCAGTCTCAGACCAAACGCTTCTACATGCAGAACTTTCGTCCCTTCTATTCAAAGGGGCTATAGAGTTGTCCCCCGATCCTCACTTGGGGGTGCTGAGCAGCATCTTTTTGGTGCAGAAGAAAGGTGGCCAGTTCCGACCGGTCATAAATCTCAAACATTTGAATGTCTTCGTTCGATACAGACATTTCAAGATGGAGGACATCCATCTTCTAAGAGATATGCTTCTTACAATAGACTTGTTTATCAATTTGGATCTGAAGGATGCGTACCTTACGGTTCCTATAGCTCCTTCATCCCGAAATCTCCTTCAGTTTTTATGGAGCGGTCAGACATGGAGGTTTACTTGCCTCCCGTTTGGCCTATCCTCCGCTCCGTGGTGTTTTACGAAACTCTTGAGACCGGTAGTGGCTTGGCTCAGAGCCAGAGGGGTGCGTCTAATCATCTATTTGGACGACATCCTGATCATGGCCCAGAATCCTTCCCTTCTGTTAGATCATTTGGAGATGGCCAAATCCCTTCTTCAAGGGCTAGGTTTCATTCTCAATATGGAGAAGTCGTGCCTCATACCAGCCACCACGGTGGAGTTCCTGGGTTTTGCCATAAACTCTTTGGATCTATCCCTCAATCTTCCTTTAGCCAAAGTCAAATCTATCCGCAAAGAGATTCGTCATGCGTTATTGCTCCCTCAGTTATCCCTCCGGCACCTGGCTCGCCTGATCGGTCTTCTCACTTCTTCCATTCAGGCGATATTTCCGGCTCCCCTCCATTATCGTGCTCTTCAGAGACTGAAAATTGCTCACCTGAGAGCGGGAGCCTCATACTCAGATACTCTGGTCTTGGATTCGGAGACCAGAGACGAGTTAATTTGGTGGATTCACAATCTGTCAGTATGGAACGGCCGGGCTATTTTCGGCCCACATCCAGATATGGTTATCGAGTCCGACGCCAGTCTGATGGGGTGGGGAGCACACTGTCAGGGAGTCTCCACGGGTGGAGCTTGGTCTCCCGAGGAGTCTCATCTTCACATCAATGCTCTCGAGCTCTTAGCGGGTTCCTTTGCGATCCGCAGTTTCGCTCAGGGTTCAGTTCGGGCGTGTATTCGCCTACGTATGGACAATGTCTCTGCTGTCCGATACGTGAACTGCCTAGGAGGGACTCGGTCCAGGGTTTTGTCTTGTCTGGCCAAAGACTTTTGGGAATTTTGTCTTTCCAACAGAATTTCAGTGGTGGCGGAATACATTCCAGGCCTCCACAACACCTTAGCCGACTGGAGTTCTCGTTACATTTCGGACTCCAGCGACTGGAGGTTGGATCCGAGGGTCTTCCGAGATATTGTATCTCTCTGGGGCCCGTTTTGCATCGATTTGTTTGCGTCACGCCTGAACGCGCAGCTTCCCAGGTACTTCAGTTGGCGTCCGGATCCGCATGCGGAAGCCGTAGATGCCTTCCTTCAGAACTGGGGCGACTCTCTCCACTATGCTTTTCCCCCATTCGCTCTCATTCCTCGTGTACTCGCTCAGGTTCGTCGCCAACAAGCGCAGTTAGTACTGTTAGTTCCCTTTTGGCAGACACAGTCGTGGTTTCCACAATTACTGAGTCTTCTCACGGAGGTACCTCGACTTCTGCCATTTTTTTCCTCAACTGCTTCTCGACCCTTACGGTGGCCACCATCCGCTCCTGTTGGACGGATCCTTGCAACTTCTAGCTTGCCGAGTTTCAGGGGTTCCTGGGATTCCTCACAATTTTCGGCTGCAACCAGGCAGCTGTTGGAGTCAGCTTGGGCTCCAGGCACTAGACGAGCCTATCAGTCTGCGTGGGACGTCTGGGTTCGTTGGTGCGTTTCACGGGACTTGGATTCCCTGCAAGCCCCTGTAGCCGCTATCCTTCAATTCCTCACTTCTCTCTTTGAGGCGGGTAAAGCCTACCGTACGTTAAACGTGTACCGCTCCGCTATTTCCTCCAGACACTCTGGGTTTGACGGTTGCCCCGCCGGCCAACACCCTTTGGTTTGTAGATTGTTACGGGGGTCTCGCCTGTCGCGTCCACCTAGACCTCGTTTCTCTACCACTTGGGATGTCGCTACAGTCCTCCGTTTCTTGGAGGATTGGCCTCTCAACTCTTTGCTGTCTCTACGACAACTGTCAGCCAAGTTAGTGACCCTTCTTTGTTTGGTAGCTTGTAAGCGCGTCTCGGATGTCCGAGCTTTGGACATTGACGCGCGTTATTTTACTCCTCATGGCGTTATGTTCAACATATCTCGTCGCACGAAACGGGTATTAAGTCGGTTACTTTTCCGTCTTTTCCTTCTTCTCTACAACTGTGCCCCGTTGCATGCTTAAAGGAATACGAGTCTCGCACCCTATCTTTTCGCTCTGGAGATTCCCCTCAATTGTTTATTTCTTTTCGGCGCCCTTTTGCTCCGGTAACCAGCGTTACGCTTTCCCGGTGGGTCAAGTGGATTCTTTCTCTCTGTGGGATTGACACTTCCATATTTACCGCGCATTCGGTACGGGGGGCAGCGGCTACCTCAATGTCGGTGGCCGGAGCCCGTTTAGAGGATGTCATGAAGCTAGCGGATTGGTCCCGAGTCTCTACCTTTCGGGAATTCTATTTCAGACCTGATCCGCATGTTTTTACCTCAGTCATTGCTCAGCTTTAAACTTGCAAATATGAGCCTCCGTGTCTTGATATAAAATTGAGGATTTTACTAAGTCATGACGTAAAGTCATGATTTTATGAAAGACACGGAGGCGAGTATTTCCCACCCTTTGTTTTATGCCCACCCATCTGGTCTGTGGGGTCTCGTGATCTTATTGGAATGTTATTTATTTATTTATTGAATGCATTATTGTTTTCGCAGGGAATGTTTCCGGGTATGGTTCTGCCACACTCGGATAGTTAGTGTCCTTATTACCATGATGTCTTATTTTCTCTTCAGGTTGATCGCCTCCTGTCAGCTACTTCCAGATGTTCTCCTTGCTGCAACCCACTGTTGTTGTTCGCGGTCAAAGTTCGGGCTGTTTGTTGACCGTTCCAAGTTCAAGGTTCTCGTCAGTTGAAGTCCACAAAGAAAGAGGAAGTGTTCATGTGGTGATGCGCCTTATATAGGGGCTATGGGGGTGGGGTTATTGCCATGGTTACACTGATGTCTTTTCTTCAGTTATCTTTGCTGCTATATGTTCAGTAAAGAAAGAGTTAAGCAAATACTCGCCTCCGTGTCTTTCATAAAATCATGACTTTACGTCATGACTTAGTAAAATCCTCAATTCTCATGCATACGATGCAAGTTTTTTCCGTGCAGATTTCGACCTACGGTGTGGATTTTAAAATCCGCAGCGTATCAATTTATTTTATTTTTAGTACAGTATTCAGATCCAGGTGCTTGTTTGAAAACTGTAAAATATTTTTCACGAGACCACCCCTTTAAAGAGGACCTTTCACCGATTCTTACCCTATGAACTAAGTATACAGCCATGTAGAGCGGCGCCCGGGGATCTCTCTGCACTTACTATTATCCCCGGGCGGCGCTCCGTTCTCCTGCTATGCCCTCCGGTATCTCCGTTCCCTAAGTTATGGTAGGCGGAGTCTGCCCTAGCGCTGGCCAATCGCATTGCAGAGCTCACAGCCTGGGAGAAAATAACCTCCCAGGCTGTGAGCTCTGCGCTGCGATTGGCCAGCGCTAGGGCAGACTCCGCCTACCATAACTTAGGGACTGGTATCTCCGCCTACTATAACTTAGTGAGCGGAGATACCGGAGGGCATAGCAGGAGAACGGAGCGGCGCCCGGGGATAATAGTAAGTGCAGTGAGATCCCCGGGCGCCGCTCTACATATCTGTATAGTTAGTTCATAGGGTAAGAATCGGTGAAAGGTCCTCTTTAAGAGAAGTTTCTGGATCTGCAACTTTCTAAAAAATATCTTGGTCATTTATCAAACAGAAATTAGGCGTATTTTTGGCGCAGATTGTGGACCCATTCTGAGCCGTTTGGCAACATCTTTTCTTTCCTGAAAACCACTTCAACCCTTACACTGTACTAGACCACGAAGGGATGTGATATCAACCCCTTCACAAAACTAGACCACCATTTAATTTAGGATCAACCCCTCCACTACACTAGAAAACCACGGAAGATAATGTCAATCCTTCCACTAAAGTAGACCACCACTGAGTTTAGTATCAACCCCTCCACTACACGAGACAAACAGTGAGGGTAATATCAGCCCCTCGACTACACTTCCAGGGAAAATAATATTAACCCTTCCACTACACAACCAAGGAAGATAATCTCAACCCCCACAAGCCCCAAGAGATTGTAATATCAACCCTTCCACTACATTAGACCACCAGAGAAGATAATATCAACCCCTCCAATACACTAGACCACAAGATATTTTAATATCATCTCTTTCACTATACTAGATCACCAGAGTAGGTAATATCAACCCCACCAATACACTAGTCCCCCAGGGAAGATAATATCAACCCCTCCAACACACTAGGTAGTGGCCTGAGGAAGCGCAGCTCATGCGAAATGGCCGTCGTCGCTGCTATGTGTGCGTGATTTACATGATTATTCTTATTATTGTTCTTTTCTGTACGATGAATGAATCATTTTTGGGGCCTGTAGTCCACTGGCCTGCAGTAAAATTGATATCCATTGACTGTCTAATATACCTCCAGCCACATAATCACTTGATCTTTTCTGTACTGTGAACGCCTAATTGTCGGGGCCTCGGAGGAATTCAACACCTGTGACGACCACGTGTTATCTAATTTCACCTATTATCATTTGGGGGTTTATTCAAGAGGGGGATTTCGTTAGCCATGTTTTTAATCCAATTTTATATTTTTAGTTCTTTTAAACATATGTATTTGACATGTATTTGTACTGGCCTGCAGTAAAATTGATATCCAATGACTGTCTAATATACCTCCAGCCACATAATCACTTGTTCTTTTCTGTACATTGAATGAATAATTTTTGGGGCCTGTAGTACACTGGCCTGAAGTAAAAATGTTATCCAATGACCGTCTAATATACCTCCAGCCACATAATCACTTGATGTTTTCTGTCCGGTGAATGCCTAATGTTTGGGGCCTGTACTCCCGTGGCCTAAAATAAAAAATTTCTAGGCTCCAGCAGGCCACATTTTTGACAGTTTCCCTTTTAAGATCCATAAAAAATGGCCCCTGATTAAAATACATATATTTTGTGGGAATTTTTGCCATTGATTCCCCTCTGGTATGTCACTGTCCATGTTGTGGGATGATTTGTGCACTTCTAGTAAGTATTTGGTGGCTGCAAATATGACCTGAAAATTTTCAGGTTCGCGAATCATCCCGGCCGATGTTCGTCCATCACTGTACTCTTGTACATAGGAGCTGTATTACGGTAGTTATATTCTTGTACATAGGAGCAGTATTATAGTAGTTATATTCTTGTACATAGGAGCAGTATTATAGTAGTTATACTCTTGTACATAGGAGCTGTATTAACGTAGTTATATTCTTGTACATAGGAGCAGTATTATAGTAGTTATATTCTTGTACATAGGAGGCAGTATTATAGTAGTTATATTCTTGTACATAGGAGCAGTATTACGGTAGTTATATTCTTGTACATAGGAGCAGTATTATAGTAGTTATATTCTTGTACATAGGAGGCAGTATTATAGTAGTTATATTCTTGTACATAGGAGCAGTATTATAGTAGTTATATTCTTGTACATAGGAGGCAGTATTATAGTAGTTATATTCTTGTACATAGGAGCTGTATTACGGTAGTTATATTCTTGTACATAGGAGCAGTATTATAGTAGTTATATTCTTGTACATAGGGGACAGTATTATAGTAGTTATAATCTTGTACACAGGAGCAGTATTATAGTAGTTATATTCTTGTACATAGGAGGCAGTATTATAGTAGTTATATTCTTTGTCAAATTTCTTTTTATTGGTAAAAGTAGCAACATAAAAACAATGTCGGAACATTCCAACTTCACATTTTGCCATACAAGACAAGGCATTACATATATAATGTATTTAGTTAGGAGTATAACATGCGTTCATTTACATTGTACCTTGAGTTATGTCGCTGAAAGATTTAACATAGTGAGTGCTATATAGAGGATTTCACGACCAACCTAGATCCTGTGAAGTGTCTTGTTACTATAGCATAATTGTATCTTGCGTAGATAAACTTTATTCAAATATATATAAGTCAGTTGGTATTAGGGTACAGTTATGTTTCCTAAAGTGAACCAATATATACCCTTACCATCAGTATCTGTAGAAAGGAGGCAAAGTCCTAATCAGAAAAGGGAGATACGGGGGGGAGGGAAAAGGGACAATAGTCCTTCAACTTGGGGTGGGAGGGAATTGGGGTGGTGAGGCCTCCTAGGGGAGACCCTCCTGAACACACATGTTTCAGATGCTTTTCATATGAACTTTATCTATGCACGCTCTACCAGACAGTGCTGGATCTTAGTGGTCATGGATTGAGACTATGATAAGGCGGCTGTATAAATTGCTACTCTCACATCTTAGCGCGCCTGAGAGTCTGTTCTCTGGTTCCTGTATGTTAACCATGGGGACCAGGTTTTAAAATATTTCTCATGTCGTCTGATCTCCCAGCCAGCCAGCTCCTCCATTCTACATATCTGGTCCACTTTTATTTCCCAATGTGGAAGTGCGGGTGGTTCCTCACTGAGCCACTTCTGTGGAATTAGAAGCCTCGCGGCTTGTATTAAATGTGTAGGTAAGCTTGATTTGGATGGAGACAGGCCTGGTGTGGGAAGCCAGAGAAGCACCAATTCTGGTGACAGTTGGATGTGTCTATTCATGACTTTATCTATTACCTCAGATACTCCTTCCCAATACCAGCGTATTTTTGGACAAGACCAAAATATATGTGTTTGCGATCCACTCCCCTCCCCACACCTCCAACACAGGTCAGAATTGCTGAGTCCTTTAGTGAATAGTTGTTTCGGGGTGTGATACCACTGAGTTAGTAATTTGTATGAGTGCTTTTGTACTCTCACGCATCTTCAGAATCCATGGGAGTGTGCATGGATACGTAAAATATCAGTTTCTGAGAAATCTAACTCTAGTTCTGTGGCCCAAGTTTTTAAATAATGTGGGATCCCTACAGGGTTTTGAATGTTGAGCGCCAAATATAGTTTAGATATCAGTTTATTAGGGGGCGACTCTAAATGCATCAGCTTCTCAAACCAAGTGGTTTCTGTTTTGCTCTGTCTATCTTTTAGTAGTGGTTTACTAACGGAAATAGTAGTTATATTCTTGTACATAGGAGCAGTATTATAGTAGTTATATTCTTGTACATAGGAGCAGTATTATAGTAGTTATATTCTTGTACATAGGAGCAGTATTATAGGAGTTATATTCTTGTACATAGGAGGCAGTATTATAGTAGTTATATTCTTGTACATAGGAGCAGTATTATAGTAGTTATATTCTTGTACATAGGAGCAGTATTATAGTAGTTATATTCTTGTACATAGGAGCAGTATTATAGTAGTTATATTCTTGTACATAGGAGCAGTATTATAGTACTTATATTATTGTACATAGGAGCAGTATTATAGTAGTTATATTCTTGTACATAGGAGGCAGTATTATAGTAGTTAGATTCTTGTCAATTTTCTTTTTATTGAGCAGTAATAATAAATGCTTAAAGGATCCAACTCCTTGCAATGACTGCACAACAGGCAATATGGTACATACAGCATGAGCATACTTGGTACAGAGGCAGATACAATGTGTACATACATAAGATAAAATATACAATGCATGTATTGGTCGTGACATAGAACGCATACATGGTAGCGATAATCTTGTGTACATGAGCATTACATAATTGTTACATTCTTGTTAGCTATACCAAATGTACATAGTTTTCAATCTTATACAGTAGCTGTATAACAGATTAGTTGAAAAGCATTCGATGAACATTTTATGTACAGCATATAACTGCAGTGCAAATAAAGGTGCCATGTTGTGTTGTAGTAGAAGTATTAGTCTTAGTATTACTAGTGGTTAATACGTCTTGGGACGTTAACATTTGTTGTGTTTAGTAAGAAACCAACTTTGCGAAAGCATCTAAACTAAATGGAATGGGGGAGCGGGAGGAGGCGTGGGGTGGGGGGGGGCAGATAAGGACGGAGAAACACGGGTGAGGGGGAAGTAGGGGAAAGGTGTGGGGGGGAGTAAGAGGCCTTTCATTGTTAGTGTTGATCGCGAATATCGGCACTTCGAGAATTTGCGAATATTTAGAATATCGCAAAATATATTCGTAATCGCGAATATTCGAATTTTTTAAAAATACAAATTTTTAGGCGAATTTTCGCAATCAAGAAAATAATGCCTAGAGATCATGAATTCTCGAATATATGGCAAATATTCGCCCAAATATTCACGAAATATTGCGAATTCGAATATTGCTCCTGCCGCTCATCACTATTCATTGTTAGGCCCTCCTGTACACGCAAACAACCAATGCCACAGCATATAGGGTAAGCTGATTTTGCCACATAACTACTATGTGATACAGATTGAAGAGCAGTCTTGGATAGATGAGTCAGGTGCTGAAGGATAAAGAAATATTCTATTCAGATGAGACCTGGGTTAGGCTCTAGAGCTAGGGATCTGAACGCCAGCCAAGGTCTCCACATCCTCAGGTGTCTCTCGTGCTGTCTGGCCTCCCAGCTCGCCAGTTCCTCCAATCGACATATCTGGTCAACCTTAGTGTGAAATTGTTGGGGGGTCTTCGCTAAGCCACCTCTGTGGTATGAGTAGCCTCGCAGCTTGTATTAAGTGGGTAGCTAAATTCCTTTTAGAAGGGAACAAGGCGGGCGTGGGAAGCAAGAGGAGCACCAATTCTGGAGACAGCGGGACGGGCGTGATCATTACCTTATTAATAATGTCTGATATTTTCTCCCAATATGGGCGAATTTTTGGACAAGCCCAGAAGATATGCGTCTGTGTACCCACATCTTCTTTGCATCTCCAGCAAAGATCTGTGCTGCTGAGTCCTTTCAGGAACAGCTGCTTGGGGGTTTGGTACCATTGTGTAAGGGATTTGGGACGTTCAATGCAATATAGAGCTTTGAAATTAGCTTGCGTGGGAGTGTCTCTAAGTTTAGCAGTTTTTCGAACCAGGTCAGCTCTATCGTAGATTTTTTGGCATCTAGTAATGGCTTACTAATGGAGTTGTACTCTATAGAGTCCATAAAGTTACTAGAGGTCAGAAGGTGGTTCAAAGGGTGGTGTTCAGGAAGAGCTCCTGATGCTCCTTCTAGAAATTCAGCCGTGGTGAACTTGCGAAGTTTACGCCATGCTGGCGAGATAAGGTCTGCCTTTGGTCTGACCGCGAATAGAGTAAGGTCAGCTGGCATAGTTGGGGATGGGGAGCGGAGTAAACAATGGTCTTTGTTGAGTTGCCTAATAACCGAAACTGTCCTTCTGAGTCAGACCTGGGAGTGTAGTGAGGAGGAGTTCAGCCCCCATAATCCAGCTCTCTGCACCCTGGTGAGTTGGGAAATCTCCAGGTCACTGCCTAGGGCGTGAAAGTTTGGAACATGAACCTGTAGCCATCTTTTCAGGTGAATGGCTTTGTAATATAGTTGGGCATCTGGGAGGGACATTCCACCTTGGTTTTTCCTTAATATTAGACTGCGATGTGCCAATCTGCCCCCCCCCCCCCCCCCCATAGAAATATGCTGAACAACCTTCTAATCTGGGTAAAGGAGGGGAGGAAGACAGGCAGCATCTGCATGACATATAGGATCTTGGGCATGATAAATGTTTTTAACAGATTTTTACGGCCCATCCACGAGGTGTATGGAATGTGTAATGTGTGAAGTTGTTGCTGGATTTCTGCCAGAAGTGGCGCATAATTTAGCTGGAATAATTTATCTAATTTAGAGGGGATCTTAATGCCCAGGTAAGATAGATGGGATTTTTGCCAAATAAAAGGGGTTGGGGACCTAAGGAGGGGGATCAATTTCAATGGGGCCGAGACATTCATGGCTTCTGATTTGGAGTAATTCACTTTAAAGTTAGAGACCCTTCCATATTGCTCGAAGAGAGATAACAGATGCGGGAAGGCCTCGACCGGGTTGGAGACCATAACCAGTAGGTCATCTGCATAAGCTGCATTGAGGTATTCCATATGGTCATTTTTAATCTTAACTCCTCTAATATCTGGATGGTCCCTAATAGCTTGGAGTAGTGTTTCCATGACTCGGATGTACAGTGCAGGTGATAAGGGGCAACCCTTATGGGGAAGGGAGGAGACAGGGTGCCGTTCACTCTAATTCGGGCGCTAGGGTCACCATATAGCGTCATGATTGCATCCTGAAACTGTACAGCGATGCCAAACCTATGAAGCGTTTTCCTCATGAATTCCCAGCTAACCCGGTCGAAGGCCTTCTCCGCATCTATACCCAGTAGAACCATAGGAAGGCGTTTTTTTTGTAGCAAATTGTATGGCTGATATTATTCTGCAGGAGTTATGGCTACCTTCCCTGCCTGGGACGAAGCTAGCTTGTTCCGGGTGAATAAGCTTGGGGAAAAAGGGGCTAATACGAGTGGCTAATAGTTTTGCCCAAATTTTGATGTCTACATTTAAAAGCAATAGGGGAGGCTTAGGGAGGATTGTGACAGTGGCTTAGAGGGACTGCTTATGCAACCGGGAGCCTGTGAGGAGTTCGTTGCACCAAGCAGTGAGGTGGGGGGAAAGTGTTTTTAAGAATATTTTTGAAGTAACCAACCGGGAAGCCATCAGGGCCCGGGCTCTTCCCAAGGGGCATGGAGTTCAGAATACTGGTGACCTCTTTCTCAGTGACGGGGGTTAATAATGCTGCATTTTCTGTGTCCTCTAGTCGTGGAAGTTTCAGGCGATGTAGGAAGTTGCTTATCAATGTATCTTTGGACTCATTGATCCCTTCTGACCCCTCAGGGAGCCCATATCGATCCTGATAGAATTTTTGAAATTCTTTGGCAATGTCAGCTGTGTTATGTAGTGTGGTGCCATCCTTTGTGTTGATACCCGGGATATACATGGAGTCTTTCCTCTGCGTAAGGAGAGAAGACATCAGTTTTGTACCATTGTCCCCGTGCGAATAGAAGCGGAATTGTGAGTACTGATAAGCTTTTGCATGGCAGATGTTAAGGTGATCTTTTAGCTGTGTGCGTAGGCTAGTTAATTCCGCCTGCACCTCCCAGGGCTCTGGATCGTTTGTGTATGGATTCTATGAGGGCGATCTGCTTAAGCAGGGAGTTCAGGGTTTCTTGTCTTTCTCTTTTGACTTTGCTTCCTAGGGCTATAAGTTCCCCTCTCATAACCAGCTTATGAGTTTCCCATACGGTCGTCAGAGGCATACCGTCTGTAGTGTTTTCTTTGAAGAACCAGGACAGTTTTTGACTAAGGGTATTAACATCTGGTTGCTTGTCTAACAAAGTTTCGTTCAATCTCCTTTGTCTGGTATGCGAGGGCAGAGTTGAAAACAGCAGAGAGGTTGACATAGGTGCATGGTCTAAGACCGTGGTGGGTTCAATGGTAGATTGCACCACCCTATCAGCACAACTGCTCGAGATCAGGATATAATCCAATCTCTTATGGCACTGAAAAAAATGTGTAGTCTCAGTCAGTAGCGTAAAGCAACCTCCATGAGTCTACAAGATTGGTATCCGTTAGGTAAGCATTAACACGTCCTAAAGCTGCCTGAGTCAGCTGAGAGGAGCCATCAGAGGCGTCTACCATAGGGTTCAGCGTGATATTGAGGTCTCCTCCAATCAATCTGATGCCCTCAGCAAAAGATTTTTTTTTTAGGGTACTGACAATCTATTTCGTTTGACCCCTATTCGGTCTATATAGACTGGCAAGAGTAACCACCTGAGTGCCTGTCATCCCTTTCACAAAGATGTAACGACCCTCTGGATCTGTCTGGGTACATGTGGATTTAAAGGGGACTCTCTTAGAGATTGCGATGCCCACTCCCCTTGAGGCCTTATCAAATATGCTGGTAAACCAGTGCTGGAAGTATGCTTTAGGGAGAGTAGGTATGTGGGCTGTTTTAAAGTGCAATTCTTGGAAGAAGCATATGTCCGTGCTTGATTTCCTCAATAGGCGGACAACCTGTGATCGCTTCTGTGGGGTGTTAAATCCCCTTACATTAAAGGAGGTAAATTTAACTATCGACATTGTAGTATTAGTGGGGTGACTCTAGAGCTTGTGGTTAGAGTAGGTGTATGCGTGTGACCAGGGAAACTGGGTGAAACCGAAAACATCAGTAACAACTGAAATGTTGAACAAATTATCAACAATGGTAGTGGGTGACTCGTGCTGAGCACGCGGCCACAAGGGAGGAGGCATAGCGCGAACAGCCCGAGCCAGCCTAAAAAAATAGCGCTTGCACCAGGTTTGCGCAGTGAAACCCCTGGTGAGTGCCTGAGGGGGAGGCAGGCAGATGGTCATCAAAGGAGACCCGCTAGTTCGCCCTACAAAGTATAGCAAACCATGATAACAATCAAGATATTATCTATATCAACCTAGCCAATATATATGAACAGTCTGCCAATCCAAGGGGTCGCCAAGAGGCGAAGACCCTCAGACTGCCAGGCTGCAAGTGAGTGCATTACATACACATGGGATAGGGACATTGCGTTGCGTCATATACTTGCGTAATGGCATTGGGGTGCAGCATTAATGGCGAGTTATCAGGGCGCGTTTATGCCCCAAAGATTGCCGTCCATAGGTGAGGCCGTGCCCTGCGGGCGGCTTCTAAGGCCTCACGATCTGTAGTTGGCTTTTTTCTTTTTCGTGGCTTTGACCCATCTTTGTTCTTCTGCAAGGTCTGGCAGCGGGACTCCCGCGTCCGCTGAGGGGAGCCATGATCGAATGTCCAGGGGAGTGGTTCGAAGCAGTTCCCATGCTGCAGGTAAGTCCGCAGGTGACCGGATCGTGCATCTCTTGCCATCTGAAGAGAAGGTGAGGCCGAAAGGGAATAGCCATTTATATGGTGTTTTCATGGCCCTCAGGTGGTCTGTGAGTGGCCGCAGGGCCCTCCGTTTGCTTAGGGTCGAAGGCGCGAGGTCCTGGAACAGGAGTATCTTGGCCCCGTCGTATAGGGGGTCTTTATGTTCTGTAGCTGCTTTAAGTATCGCAGCTGTGTCCACATACCGTAGCAAGCCGCAGACCACATCTCTTGGTGGATCGCTGTCTTTGGTCTTGGGCCTGAGTGCTCTGTGTATAAGTTCAATACAGATCTCGGCTGCTCTGTCGGCACCTAGTAGGCCAGAGAAAATGGCGGTTGCTGCCTCAGGTAACACTTCATGGATTACATGCTCTGGTAGGCCTCGCAGGCGGATGTTCTTCCTTCTACTGCGGTTTTCCTGGTCCTCTATGAGGCATAAGCATTATCCAGTGAGTTAGCGTATGCAGCACTGTTATCACCCAGTGTGCGTGGGGGCGAAGGTAAGAATGGCCGCTTGTGTGTGCTCCAACTTCTCCACACGGTGCCCTATGTGCTTAATGTCGCTCTTGATGGTCTAGTAGCACCGGAGCTATTGCTGACGACAGAGCTTGTTGTATGAACTGGCGCTAGATGGGCGCGGGGTTATTTGTGCGGGCCCCAGCGTCCAGATCTGAGGAGGCCCCTTCAGTTCCCTCCGAGTCAAGCGCCTAGTCCTCATGTTCAGGCTGCGCCATCTTGGTAGCGTGTGTAGCCGGAGGCATCTTATTCAGGAATTTTCCATGTCCAGGACTCCACGATCTTGTTTAGGAGGTTCTGGCTTGTCTCTGGGGATGTATTTTCCAACTTTTCCCATTCTTTGACTGGCTAGGTAGCGAAATGTACCAGTTTGCAGGGTCACTGGGAGAGGAGCTCTCTCACATGCGTCCGACTCAGTAGGCAGTCAATCTCCGCCCCCCATAGTAGTTATATTCTTGTACATAGGAGCAGTATTATAGTAGTTATATTCTTGTACATAGGAGCAGTAGTATAGTAGTTATATTCTTGTACATAGGAGCAGTATTATAGTAGTTATATTCTTGTACATAGGAGCAGTATTATAGTAGTTATATTCTTGTACATAGGGGCAGTATTATAGTAGTTATATTCTTGTACATAGGAGCAGTATTATAGTAGTTATATTTTTGTACATAGGAGGCAGTATTATAGTAGTTATATTCTTGTACATAGGAGGCAGTATTATAGTAGTTATATTCTTGTACATAGGAGCAGTATTATAGTAGTTATATTCTTGTACATAGGAGCAGTATTATAGTAGTTATATTCTTGTACATAGGGGCAGTATTATAGTAGTTATATTCTTGTACATAGGAGCAGTATTATAGTAGTTATATTTTTGTACATAGGAGGCAGTATTATAGTAGTTATATTCTTGTACATAGGAGGCAGTATTATAGTAGTTATATTCTTGTACATAGGAGCAGTATTATAGTAGTTATATTCTTGTACATAGGAGCAGTATTATAGTAGTTATATTCTTGTACATAGGAGCAGTACTATAGTAGTTATATTCTTGTACATAGGAGCAGTATTATAGTAGTTATATTCTTGTACATAGGGGCAGTATTATAGTAGTTATATTCTTGTACATGAGAGCAGTATTATAGTAGTTATATTCTTGTACATAGGAGGCAGTATTATAGTAGTTATATTCTTGTACATAGGAGTAGTATTATAGTAGTTATATTCTTGTACATAGGAGGCAGTATTATAGTAGTTATATTCTTGTACATAGGAGCAGTATTATAGTAGTTATATTCTTGTACATAGGAGCAGTATTATAGTAGTTATATTCTTGTACATAGGAGCAGTACTATAGTAGTTATATTCTTGTACATAGGAGCAGTATTATAGTAGTTATATTCTTGTACATAGGGGCAGTATTATAGTAGTTATATTCTTGTACATGAGAGCAGTATTATAGTAGTTATATTCTTGTACATAGGAGGCAGTATTATAGTAGTTATATTCTTGTACATAGGGGCAGTATTATAGTAGTTATATTCTTGTACATGAGAGCAGTATTATAGTAGTTATATTCTTGTACATAGGAGGCAGTATTATAGTAGTTATATTCTTGTACATAGGAGCAGTATTATAGTAGTTATATTATTGTACATAGGAGCAGTATTATAGTAGTTATATTATTGTACATAGGAGCAGTATTATAGTAGTTATATTCTTGTATATAGGAGCAGTATTATAGTAGTTATATTCTTGTACATAGGAACAGTATTATAGTAGTTATATTCTTGTACATAGGAGGCAGTGTTATAGTAGTTATATTATTGTACATAGGAGCAGCATTATAGTAGTTATATTCTTGTACATAGGAGCAGTATTATAGTAGTTATATTATTGTACATAGGAGCAGTATTATAGTAGTTATATTTTTGTATATAGGAGGCAATTTTTATTGTGAAAACAAACAAAAAAAATACAATTAAAATACATTCTTACAAAAACAAAAAAAAAAATAACAGGCATTGTACACACAATGACTACTCAACTAGAATGACTATAGAATCATATTAAACTTAGAAAGTCCACATTTGCTGGGGAGGAAAAAGAAGAGAAAAAAAACACACAAAATAACATCATATTTTCTGTTTTAAACCAAAGACACATTTCTCCATAATTTCCTATTATTCGGGTTACTCTTTATCTCTAATGACTTAACCCACTGGAGCTCAGACATTATTTGGTTTACAGCTGTGGTGTGGTGGAATGGCTCATTGTGTATAGACACGCGGGTTCTCATGTGCCAGTGGTAGTATTTTATGACAGAAATGATCAGGTACATTGTCCCCCTGTCTACATTCCTATTTCTGGATGGAACAGCATAGATTATATCAGCATAAGTCAGGGACTGCAGTAATGGGATGTTTAGCTTTTGTGACACCTCTTCCCATATTCTCCTCGCACCCCTGCAGTCAGATATTAAGTGCTCCATTGTCTCCTCCTGCTGACAACCGAGAGGACAGTTCCTATCTGAAACACTTAAAAATTTCAGGTTACCCCTAACAAATAGCTTTCCATGTAATGACAACCAAGCTATGTCAAATAATTTGGCGGGGAGTCGATTCCCATTGAGGAGCTTCAGACTTTCTTGTAAAGTGCTAGTCACACAATCCCTCAAGACAAGTGGAGAACAAAAGAAAGCCCTACAGACCCTCACGTATAGATCTTTCCTTGGCTTACCCTCAATGTAGGACTTCTCTATCTTCCACCTTCTCACACTTCAGCCCATAGTCCAGGTACTGGGGGAGGTAGTCACTCGTCCATCGACCCCTCTTGAGACTGCCGCCTCGCACCCAAGACTCTGCAAAAGGCATTATCCAGTCCCTGATACTATTCACCCACAGGAAGCTGTTCTCTGAGTCCAGGCAACCAAAATTAACTTTTAGAAACATGGAGTCAAAGAACACCCTTGGATTCAGCATATCCAACCCACCCTCTCACCTCTGTAGGTAGGTGATCCCTCTTTTTATCAGGTTCAACCTGTTCCCCCACAACAGTTGGAAGAACAGGCTAAAGAGCCTAGCGGAGAAAGATTCCGGCAAAGGAAAAACGACAGAGACATACAAGAAGACAGGGACCAGGTAAGTCTTCAACATTTTAACCCTTTCTCTATAGGTCAGCCTCCAGTTCTTCCATCGCTGAACCTTTGCATTTCCGGCTTCCAACTTCTCTTCCCAATTTAGTTTGGCGTTATCATTCCTCCCAAATTTGACCCCTAGGATTTTAATATAGGTGGAGGCTCTCACAAATTGTGGCAGATCAAAGTCTGGATCACTGTCTGATATCCAGAGAGCTTGACTTTTCTCAAGGTTGACCAGAGACCCTGAGGCCTCCGAGTAACTTCTGATGGCCGCAGACAACATCTCCACCTCACGAGGCTCAGATATCACTACAGTCACATCATCCGTATAGGCAACAACACTCAGGGGCAGGCAATGGGGGACTGGCACCCCCTGAAAACCACACTCCTGCAGTGACCTCAAGAATGGGTCTAAGGCAAATACATACAGCAGCGGACTCAGTGGGCAACCCTGTCTCACCCCTGCCTCAACCCTGAAGGTATCACCCTGCCAACCATTGACCAGAGGAAAGCTCTCAGCCTCGCAATACAGAGTCTTCAGCCAATCGATGAATTGCCCCGGAATACCGTACTTTGACAAAGTGGCCCATAGATACTCATGATCTACTCTGTCAAAGGCTTTAGCCTGGTCAAGACTCACAACATATCTCCCACCCCTCAGGGCTTTACATCTCTCAAACATCTCCCTTATCGAGAGGACTGCTCCAGAGATGTTCCGCCCTTCTACTGTGCCAAACTGACAGCCTGACAACAGTGCTGAGGACAGACAAACTAATCTAGAAAACAGAATTTTTGCCAGAATCTTTCTGTCGACATTCAAGAGGGCAATCGGCCTCCAGTTCTTGATGTCACTCGGCTCTTTACCTTTGGACAGCAGAATCAGCGAGGACACTCTCATGGATGGAGGCATCAGGTGACTTTCTAGACAATTTGTATATACATCCACGAGGATTGGGGCCAAGAGGTCTCTGAATGTCCTATAGAATTCTGCTGTTATCCCATCTGGACCTGGTGCCTTCTTCAGATGTAACTTATCAATTGCCTCTTTAACCTCCGCCACCGTCAAATCTGCTGTCAAAGGAGAAAAGTCCAAATCATTAGTATCAGGGAGCGGAGTTGCCTCCAAGAATTGGGTCATCTTGTCTCTATCCAAAACCTTCCTCTGAAACAAGTCAGCATAGTAAGATCTCACTACCCCCAGGATACCCTCCCGAGATTCTTGCAAAACACCCTGGGGGTCAGTGAGACCGGTGACAGATTTATTTGCCACTCGCTCCCGGCAATTCTCAAAGGGATCAGGAGACCCTAAGGTCCCATAATCCCGTTCAAGAACCAGGGAGGTGTACCTGCTGTACTGATACTGCCTTATCTCAGATTTCAGCCGGTCTATCCTTTGTTGGTCATCCCCTCCCGCCGAATA
Source organism: Bufo bufo (assembly GCF_905171765.1). Lineage (NCBI taxonomy): Eukaryota > Metazoa > Chordata > Amphibia > Anura > Bufonidae > Bufo > Bufo bufo. The sequence continues at coordinate 17,560,333 of NC_053399.1, read as the reverse complement.
TAGTGACTCCAATTCTTTCCGCAGCTTGAGATACTGGCCGTACTTACTCTTCCCCTTTATAACTGACAGTCTCTTTAAGAGGGATCGGATCTCATCCTTGACATCCTCCCACCAGTCGGCCATATTGTCATAAAAGTCCACTCTCTCTAGCTGACTCTGTATAAGAGAGTGAACATGACTCTGAACCGAAGGGTCTTCTAATAGACTGGAATTTAGTCTCCATAACCCTCTACCTGTCCCAGAACACTTTGTGACACCCAAACAGAAATATAAGGCCAGATGGTCTGAATAAGGGACGATCTTCTCATCTTTCTCACCAATGGTCTCTGTAGGACTCACCAGAGCTAAATCTATCCGACTTCTTCTTTCACCACAAAAATAAGTAAATTTCGGTTTCCGAACACATCTGACAACCCGGCCTGTTGAATAATTCTGTTTAAGACCTTGGAGTCTCTGGTAAGAGGCCTATTAGAGGTCCTGTCACAAGATGTCCTGGTGGCATTAAAATCTCCAGCCATGATGACAGGGATAGATGTGAAGAGATATGGCTTCACTTCATTATAAAGGTTAACCCTTTCAGTCACTGTCTGCAAACCATAGATATTTATAAGACGGAGCCTCCTACCCCGAATAGTAACTTCCAGAATTAGGCACCTTCCCATCAATACCTCTGTCAACCTATGTATAGTTACATCATTGGTGTTAAAGAGGATAGAGACCCCGGCACTTGGTTCTACAGCCAGTGACCAAAAGGATGGACCAGACCGCCATTCACGCTCGGCTTCCCGTAAGAGTCCTAAAGTATTCAAACGTGTCTCTTGTAAGAAAAAGACATCAGCATCAAGAGACCTTAGATGTTCATAAACCGCATGCCTGGTACTCCTCACTCTGACACTGTTCACATTACTGGAGAACACTTTAAGGGTAAAGTCAGCCATCAAAGCAAAGCACAAGAAGCAGAGATATTCCCCCCATCATCATAGATCTGGGTCTGAGCCCACCTGCCGACCACCTGTCTCCATGTCCGATTCGGACAGACGTTTAGCTCGCGGGGGTTTCCTTTTTGTGGGGGGATCGCCCTCTTGGTCCTCATTAAATTCATCTACCACCCTCTTTAACTCTCTCTCCATCTCTTCCTCAGCGTCTGACTCTGATAGGACACCGTACCTATTTGTGATAGTCATGACACCTGACCCGGGGTCTACTTTCTTTTTGGAAGGTTTTTGTACAGTGGTCCATTCCCCCTCAGGCTTACGGCTGGTTTTGTCCTTCTTCCGTTTCTTCTGCGGATTTATTGATGCTGGGGCAGAAGACGACGTGCCCACAACCTGCTCAGTGACCTCCCCGTTCCCCTCAGTGGCTCCTGGCTGGGACTGGTCAGACACTATGTCACCTATATTGTCACCCATGTTGTGCTGAGGCTCGGGCGGTGTCACTGCTGACCCTGACAACAGCGTCTCCTCCTCTAGGTCATCTGCCACTTCCAGCAAGTCCTCATCAGGGAAGTCCTTACAAACATTATGCCAGGCGTCTGGACAGTCCCTGTGCGAGTGACCGATCCTACCACAGAGGTTGCACCGGATGTTCTGGCAGGTGGCGCTGACATGGCCGATCTCCCCGCATAAGTTGCATTTTACCAGGGTGCACACACTCGCAATATGACCGGCCTTTCCGCATTTAAAACATTTTCTAGGCTGACCCGCATAGAAGCATACCCCTTTCTCCCGGCCAATAAAGAATGAGTTGGGCAGATGTTGGGTGATGTTGTTAACCTGCTGTAACTTTACCAGGACCTTCCACCCCCCAGTCCATATGCCATCCTCGTCCCTGGTCTTGGTCAGATCTGACATTAGGTCACAGTGTCTTTTTAGCCATACAACAATATCCTGGTGTGGTACCGACTCGTTCCAGAATATTATGGTGACGTTTGCTGTGTCTGGTCTAGAGATGGGGATGAGGCTGAACTTATTCCAGTCATCAGCATCTCTCACCCGGGCGAAATGAGCCCAGAAGCGGTCCAGGTAAGACATGAGTTTAAAACTGATGTCATACCCCTGCCTGTCAGGAAAGTTTATCACTGCCAGGATGTTAGATGGCAGGAAACCCATTTGGTGGCACAGAAGTTCACGGACCACAAACCTCCTGTCAGGCAAATCCTCCTTGGCCCCTCTATGTTTGAACCTGACCACGTTCCTCCTCTTAAAAGCCTGACCTGTATAGTTTACATTAGACCTGAAGGATGGTGACCCACGGCTCCAGGCATTACCAGAGAAGACACCACCAGTTCCACCCTCCTGCTGTACTTGGGGGCGCTGTGGTGGCTGCTGACCGCCTGCACTATGAGGGTCTGACACTTCTGGTGTAACTAAAGGGGGAAAGTGCTGTGCATCAGACTGTACAGCCCCCTCCCCACCATCATCCTCAATACTCTGCGGGTCACAAGCCTCTGAAGGCTGATCTAATGGTGGACCCGACTCTAGAGATGACCCCAAATCCCACACAGACTGTGAAGCGCTCCCCTCTGCAGAAACATCATCAGTAATATCACATACAGTCATATCAGTGCAGTCACTAGCAGTATGATCCTGCTCTACAGAGCCCCGACAGTCCTGCTGAGCCATGACCTGTGAGCTCTCTGCTGCACTGCTGCCTTCAGGCGAGAGTCCACAGTCCTGCTGCTCTCTACTGCCCCCCAGGGCTTGTGGTGACTGCACTGCTACTGCAGAGTTACCTTCAGGCGAGAGTCCACAGTCCTGCTGCTCTCTACTGCCCCCCAGGGCTTGTGGTGACTGCACTGCTACTTCAGAGTTACCTTCAGGCGAGAGTCCACAGTCCTGCTGCTCTCTACTGCCCCCCAGGGCTTGTGGTGACTGCTCTGCTACTGCAGAGTTACCTTCAGGCGAGAGTCCACAGTCCTGCTGCTCTCTACTGCCCCCCAGGGCTAGTGGTGACTGCACTGCTATTGCAGAGTTACCTTCAGGCGAGAGTCCATAGTCCTGCTTCACATCACAAACTGCTGGGACTTGTGGTACCTTTTGAGGAGTCTCTGCAGGTCTTTGCTGTTGCTGGACACTTTCTCCCACTTCTCTGTACAAATTCCCTTTCTCAAAAGGGAAGCTGGCTGGTCTGAGGACTGGTCTTGCACAGGCCTGCTGGGTGTCATCTGGACAGGTTGGAGACTTGGGTATAGATGGAGATGGTTCTGGCGCAGGTCTTCCCCCATGTCCCTCAAGTCTTTGCTGGTTCCTGAAGGATTCAGCGACTGGTCCCATCTGCTCCAGTACAGCCTCCATGTCCTGCACAGTCTCAGCGAGCTGCACAGCGAGGGAGCTCAGCTTCTTGTCGTGGACGGCCTGATTGTTGGGGTTTGCTGCCTTTAGCTTATAGACACAATCTATCTGTTTCTGCAGCTGTAGTTTTGTTCTTTTTAATGTCTCTAGTCTCTTGACCAGAGCTGGGATCCGCTCGGCCAGACATAGTTCAGGTGCACGCTGAGTATTGGGGGGTTGTGTACTCACAGAATGGCTCCTTACAGGCGTCCCTCTGCTTGGTCCTTGCACTGGACTTGGTGCAGCCGTGGTCACTGCTGCGAGGTCACTATCTCCAGATTGGGGACTGGGCCCCTGGTTCTTCCCAGTGACTGCACTTGTGGCCCCATGAAGCCTTCCTTCAGTATTCCCTCTGGTCTCATCTGTCGGGTTGGCGACTTTTGCGCTGTTCCCACTCCCGTAACGTGTGCGGTCAGACCGTATCAGGACAGGCTGCTGCAGATTCTCCTGCATGGTCTGCTTCTCCAGGGAAGTTCTCCTCTGTCTGCCTGCGGGTGGGGTGGATTGCACACCTGCAGCCATGGTCTTACTCAGCGATGTCTCCTTCTTTATTTCCAACATTTTCTTTTCATCTTTGCTTCCTGCTGCACTGGGACTGGCAACACTCGGAACATTCCTTCCTTCCAAAGAAACTTTTGGATAATTATCCATAGTGTGAGAAGACTGGGAATTATTTCCCAGAATAGGCCTTGGAGCCTGGGCCTTGCTTGGGGAGCATCCCCACCCAGAGTGGCCCCGCCCTGGGCTTTCTCCAGACATCCAAAGCCTCAGGAGAGCTACTGACACACGTCCTCACAGCTAGGAGGCAGTATTATAGTAGTTATATTATTGTATATAGGAGGCAGTAATATAGTAGTTATATTATTGTACATAGGAGCAGTATTATAGTAGTTATATTCTTGTACATAGGAGGCAGTAATATAGTAGTTATATTATTGTACATAGGAGCAGTATTATAGTAGTTATATTTTTGTATATAGGAGGCAATATTATAGTAGTTATATTCTTGTACATAGAGGCAGTATTATAGTAGTTATATTCTTGTACATAGGAGGCAGTATTATAGTAGTTATATTCTTGTACATAGGAGGCAGTATTATAGTAGTTATATTCTTGTACATAGGAGCAGTATTATAGTAGTTATATTCTTGTACATAGGAGCAGTATTATAGTAGTTATATTCTTGTACATAGGAGCAGTATTATAGTAGTTATATTCTTGTACATAGGAGCAGTATTATAGTAGTTATATTATTGTACATAGGAGGCAGTATTATAGTAGTTATATTCTTGTACATAGGAGCAGTATTATAGTAGTTATATTCTTGTACATAGGAGGCAGTATTATAGTAGTTATATTCCTGCCCATTATAAATGATTCATTTTATCCAGTGCATATAGCAGGTCAATGGAAATAATCAGCTCTAGATGATATTTATATAGTTTTCAGTGTTTATAAAATGTCGCTATCATGGTAAGTGCATTTTTTATATAAAACTTGCTTTGAAGTTTGCACAAGTCAAATTTTAAAGATGTCTGAAAAATTTGCCTGTATTTTACCTCTATGACTTCAGCAGCATTCATGGACAGGTCACAATCTCATTGGTGTTTCACTGTTCTGATTGATATTTCCTATAGGGAATGTCTCCAAAAAGGCAAATTTATTAAAGGAATTTATAACTTTTTGGTGCATCAAGTGCTGCAGTTTGCTCAGCACAGAGTGTTTCAGGAGGAGTGTGCTGATCTTGTGGGGGCAGTAAGTGGTCCTCTGATATGATGGCATAAGTGAGGACAGGATGGCATCAGATGTGTTCTAGTTTGCGGAGGGGAGTCAGGTGGAAAGTCACATCATGAGCCTTATAGTGTGTAAGGTTTCGAGTGTGTATTTTAGATGATGACACACTCACAGAATGAGATGTACATGGTGTAAGATGCAGGGTCTCACAATAAAGACTTAATCATTTTATTGAATTTTTATTGTAGTTAAATTACAGCTTAATTTATAGAATAAATTACATTTTGATTATAATTTACAGACATCGTATAATTAACAATCAACAATTTTATCACTTTATAATCGGCTTTAGTCACATAGCACCAAACTGACCACCATCTGACAACATTTTGCAGTGCTAATCAACATCCACAATAGTTTGAGCTCTGATGGGGGTAGTTGTTGCAGTTGTCTCAGACAGTTACCCTGGGTACATAGGGTAGAATGACATTCAGCAGGGCTGTCGGCTACCTACATTAGATGCAATTCAGTGCACAACTGCTGGTAATCTCACTTTGGCCGCTTTTACACAGTGTTTGATCAGTGATTTTCATCAATGTTTCCGAGTCAGTCAGGTGCGGGTCAAAATCACAGAACAAGAGCAAATCCTTGCATTACACCTTATGGCCTCATGCACACGGCCGTTGTTTTATTCCGTGTCCGTTGTGCCGTTTTTCGTGATTTTCTGCGGACCCATTGACTTTCAATGGGTCCGTTGAAAACTCGGCTAATGCACCGCTTGTCATCCGCGTCCGTGATCCGTGGTTCCAGTCCGTCAAAAAAATATAACCTGTCCTATTATTTTCGTGGAAAACGGTTCGCGGACCCATTCAAGTCAATGGGACCGCTAAAAAACACGGAGGCACACAAGATTGTCGTCCGCGTCCGTTTTTTTCCTATCATTTGCATGGCAAACCTGTCTTAGATTTTTTTTTACTTTCCTTCATGTCTGGTGATCCTCCAAAAATAACGGCAGACAAACGGATCACGGAACAACGGAACCCCATTTTGCAGAACGGAACACAACAACGATCGCGTGCATGAGGCCTATGTCTGTGGAGGCTCCACTCCTGGTTTTGGCTCACAATTATTGAGGGAAATCACTGATCAAACACTGACTGTATGAAAGCAGCCTAGGTATAAATATATTGTAGATAAGGGTTCATAGAGGTCAAGGGGAGTATAGTAGCAATCAACAGGGGCACCCCTTGCTGGTTCCTGTTCATCACACAGCACCCCCCCCCCCTCCCCCAATTAAAAGCTAGGATGGTAACATGCTTCTTTACCCCTATTTCTATCCCTTGTAGGAAAATAGGAGTGATTGTCCCTTAGACTACATTCACACTTGCGGCAGAGTGATCCAGCAAGCAGTTCCATCGCCGGATCAGGCAATCTGCATGCAAACGGACAGCATTTGTAGAAGGATCCGGATGCGGATCCGTCTCACAAATGCATTGCAAGAACGGATCCGTCTCTCCGGATGTCATACGGACAAACGGATCCATTTCTACTTTTTTACAGTTTTACGTCTGCGCATGCATGGGGATGAAACTGATCAGTTCTTTTCCGGTATTGAGCCCCTATGAGGGAACTCAGTGCCAGAAAAGAAAAACGCTAGTGTGAAAGTACTCTTAGTCAGATTCAGACGAAGGGACCAAGCTGATATAAAGCACCCACTCTCCATATGCCCCATAGCTGTGGACACTACATAAAGGAAGAGGCAGGACAGATACAATGTAACTACCGATATTTACAAAACACACCACAATTAAGATGATTGCAGTGACCTGTGACCTCTGGAGAGGGGGGGCACTCCTCTATGGTATCTGGGGAAATGGTAACCATTGTCCCCTCATCTACTTATTGTAACTGAGAAGGTGAAGTCCATTATCCAAGCCATCTGTGACCAGACGTTCATGAGCAGCCGTAATACGACAGCGCAGCCTCATTAACCCTAGTGTAATCCCAGTATTCTCATTGTTTCTAATATCCATATAGAGACTATAACTCCCATCAGACTGGGGATAATCATATTGCAATCTGGCCAACTTCTGTAGTAGGAAGCCAAAATCAGACATCAGAAAATGATAGCTAGAGGTAGATGTACGTGCAATGTGATCTATAGACTGCATACAGATATATGATTAATTTATATATATTATAATGTGATATTACTTCGGACCATCTTGTGGTTCTTTAGAAGCGCTTGCCTTGTTTTCTTGCTCCCTCCTGCAAGTTTAACTGCACCTCTTATATGATTGGTTTTCCTCCTCCACTTAAAAGTTCTGCTCTTTGGCTTCTTAAAAGGGATATTATTCCCACTCTCAGCCATTCGTGACAGCAGTCGGAATATCCTTCCTCTGATTTGATTCATGTCTCATACTCTAGTCATATCCAAAGCTGCGTTCAAATTTCTGAATCTTTTCACTAGCATGCACAGCTGCAGCAGATCATTATGGGACGAGTATATCATATCAGACATAGCTATAGGGGATGCAGGAGAAGCACCTAGGTCCTGATGCCTGAGTAGACTCAAAGGCTTCTCTGCCACATTACAAGACACCAGTATTAAAAATGGCATGTGGGGTGGGGACCCTGGTACTGATTTGTATTAGGTCCCAGGAGCTTACCTTTTAGGTCAGGCTGTTATATCTGGGACCTGGAGTGAACCCTATATCTCCAGCAATGCAGTACAATACATAGACACTGAACCAGAAGGGGACTACTTTGGGGTATGAACCTGAATTGCTAGAACTAGCAGAATTATGAATGCAGCTCTGGATGTGCCTAGAACAGGAATGCTCAACCAGCTGTTATAAAACTACAACTCCTACCATACCCTGCTGTAGGCTGATAGCTGTAGTCTGTTTAGACATGCTGGGAGTTGTAGTTTTGCAACAGCTGGCAGGCCGCAGGTTGGGCATCCCTGGCCTAGAATATAAGACACAATGGGACTTAAAAAATTAGTACATAATATGCAAAGCAAAGATTAATAATACTCACTTTCCAAAATGCAAAGTGGGACTCATCATGGATGAAGTTGTGTTCATAGTGACACAGGAGCAGGGGACGAATCCCTGCATAAGAAGACTAATTACCAATAGGTAAAAACTGGGCGACTACCGTCCTTAAAATGCCCATTTATCCCAGGAGCAGGACATATGGCCGCAGAGGGGAGGATACAGTACCAGGAAAACTTACAAGAAGGCAAGAACAACACCAAGCATTGCTACAAAGACATTCCCTTTAAGGGAGATACCTTACATCCCCTGGTACTCAGAGTACACGTATCCAAGCACAGTAGAACTGCTCAGAAAATCCTTGTTCCTATAACATGGAAAGTAAGGGGTGGAGCATTCATTGGGGCCCTGTCCGAGCTCATCATTTTCTGGGTAGTCGGCTGGGGTCGCTTTATATTTCTGCTGCCATACTTGAAATATCCTGCAAGACGATGGTAAAAATGTCACTCAATTGTTGCAAATATTACATGTGAGCTTCAAAGACCAGTCTAATGAATATCCAGCTTAAGCATCAATCAATGAAAATCTCTGCAACTTTCTAATATACTGTGTTTCAATTCATCACCATCTCTGCTTGCTGGCAGTTAGAGGAGAGTGAGATGAGGTCCCTTAGCAATGGTGGATCAGAATAGGAGGGGTGTGGGTTGCCCAATGTGACCAAAGATATGATGCACATCAAAGTTTTCTTTTTCTTTTTTTTTTTTTTGCTGTAGAAGGACCTGCACGTGATCATGTGACCTCAACAGGTCCTCAAGTCCAGAGGAGAGGGCAGCAAGAAGGCAGAGGAGCAAAGTGTTAGTTGCATGTGGTAAGTGTATGGGTTCTGTATAAGTTTAGCATTCTGCATATAGGGGGTTTGGGATCTAAATTTATTTAGGGGGGGCTGCGTCTCTATGTAGAGGATTTAGGGGTCAGTATTTGGTGTTTTGGTTGGGGGCTGTTCTGGGGTCTGTATTTTCTAAGGGAGATCTGGGATTCTGGGAGTCATTAGATTTGAGGAAAGCTGGGTGACAACTCATATGGCCACCACTACATCTTTAGGGGAACTTACTTGTCAATGAAGCCGTGATGCAGCAGGAATATGGGGTCGTTGGAGGAGATGGGGACCTGAGACATCGTTCCCCCCAAATAAATGTGAACCGTGTTGTGCATATTGCGCTCAAAAGTTGTCCCATCCGATGGTCTCAGAAAACCTAAAAAATGAATCAAACAGGCAGAGAGTGAGCAATCTCATGTAGGGTAAGCCATGTGTGTCAGCATATTCAGGTTATATATAGGGGGTGCGGTGATACATGGGCCGAGGGGGTCAAATGGGTCCAAAGGCATGCCCCAGGAAATTGAGATCAGCGCCGCTGTTTGCAGTGCACTGCAGAAATGAGCAGGTTGCCTTTTTGCCTGCAGCACTTGCATACAAGGTACAAGGCAAACAGCACCTAAGTCTCAGCTTCCAGTACCAGCCCCCCCTTCCTCAGTATGACATGAAGATAAACAGGACACTGCTCTCAGATCCTGGCAACTTATGGTAACAGATGATGACCTACCTTCAAAAGCGTTCCGGAAGCTCCTCTGTGCACTAGCATTGTAGGGGAATCTATCGAAGTCTCTCCATTTCAGGGTGTCCTCTACATCCTGGAAGGTGGGGAGACTTTTGACCCGGGGATCTGAACCCGGCTTCCTGTGGAGTCTCTCCATCTGGCACTGGTCCCCAGCAGTTTGGCAATAGGCATCAGCATAACTGAACCCGCTGCAAATAGACTGAAGTGGAGGGATACAGTATTAGCCTTTCCATGAAGGGGGGGGGGGGACAGAACACTAAAATGGGAATGGGGGGGGGGGGGGGGGATATCGTGGGGCCCCTCCGCCACATAAGAAAACCCCAGTATGGGCATGAGGGTCCTATACAGAACAGCTCTCCCATAAACTTCAGTAAAACGTAAACATTGTATTTAGTTTTGCAAATAAATTGCTTATTTATCTTGTTATCTAGTGACATGTAAAGCTGCAAGCACATTACTGAATCTCTCCATTCACATACAGAGCTGCAGCAGATCATTATGGGACAAGTGTAAGCTATATGAGGGGCAGATCTAGGAGTAGCACTCGTGTCTTGTTGCCTGCAGAGACCCCAAGACCCCTCGGCCACATAAAAAGACCCTAATATTATAAACGGTGCACAGCAGGAATGACCTCTTCTGTCAACATCATCTGGGGTACGGTGTGAAACCAGCAGGGGGTGCTGCAGTGAAGTATACATTTGAATTGCTTGCAGAACTGTGAATGCAGCTCTGGAGGCATCTGGAGACAAGATGGCAATAAGATTACTACTCACTTTCCAAAATGCGAAGTGGGAGTCATCGTCCAGGAAGCCTTGTGCATTGCTTGCGCCAAGAAATTCATTGGTGCAGATGGAGCAGTTCTTTTCTCCTCTCCAGTCATAGTAAGGAATGGCGAAATCTTCATCACCCGTCAGGCGCTGAATTTCCTCCTCCAAGAACACAAGACCCAAACGATGCCAGCCGGGGAAGGCCGGACCCTGATGGGCGTAGTTTCTGCTAAAATCAAATGTTCCGTTGAGTAGAATGGGCTTCATGGAGTAATAATGGATCCAGGCAAAGACATCGTAAATGGAGGCGTCCACGAAGCGGTACGTGTCCCGGAGGTGTCTGTCTCCCGTGGACAAGATGACAAAATCGGCACTTTTTGTGGTTTTGGCCAACGCTAAGTAACTAAAAAACCTCTTCCTTTCCAGAAACGAGAGCTGGCGGATCTCTTTCCGGACCACAATCTTTTTGCGATCGCACTTGTCGCCGTAGTATCCATATTTACACCGGCCGCAGTTATAGCCGCTGTAGTTTCCGAAGCATTGACAAGTTCTGTCGTAGTAAAAACGTGGCCAGTCTAATCTGTCATCGTAAAACTGGCGAGCTCGGCTGGCGGCCAGGGGCGTAAAAACCACACCTTCTCTGCACTGGCCACGTCCAGATCGTGATCCACAGGGGCTGCGATCCTTCCACGGTGGGCAGCAAGTCTTTGACCGAAGAGCTGCACTTGTCGTACATAACCTCGGGAACTGACAGTAGACCGCGCCCAGGAAGAGCGCGAAAAATGTACACAGCGTAAACATGGCCTCCAGAGCTAACAACCGCCCCCTGATAGAGAAGAAGAAAAATAATCTGAATATTACACCTACTACATACATTACACCAAAGATGTTACAATCATAAGTTACTACACAAAGCTTTATTTTTCTCCATAGAAGGCAGCATTATAGTAGTTATACTCTTGTACATAGGAGCAGTATTATAGTAGTTATATTCTTGTACATAGGAGCAGTATTATAGTAGTTGTATTCTTGTACATAGGAGCAGTATTATAGTAGTTATATTCTTGTACATAGGAGCAGTATTATAGTAGTTGTATTCTTGTACATAGGAGCAGTATTATAGTAGTTATATCCTTGTACATAGGAGCAGTATTATAGTAGTTATATTCTTGTACATAGGAGCAGTATTATAGTAGTTATATTCTTGTACATAGGAGCAGTATTATAGTAGTTATATTCTTGTACATAGGAGCAGTATTACAGTAGTTGTATTCTTGTACATAGGAGCAGTATTATAGTAGTTGTATTCTTGTACATAGGAGCAGTATTATAGTAGTTATATTCTTGTACATAGGAGCAGTATTATAGTAGTTGTATTCTTGTACATAGGAGCAGTATTATAGTAGTTATATTCTTGTACATAGGAAGCAGTATTATAGTAGTTATATTCTTGTACATAGGAGCAGTATTATAGTAGTTATATTCTTGTACATAGGAGCAGTATTATAGTAGTTGTATTCTTGCACATAGGAGGCAGTATTATAGTAGTTATATTCTTGTACATAGGAGCAGTATTATAGTAGTTGTATTCTTGCACATAGGAGGCAGTATTATAGTAGTTATATTCTTGTATATAGGAGCAGTATTATAGTAGTTATATTCTTGTACATAGGAGCAGTATTATAGTAGTTATATTCTTGTACATAGGAGCAGTATTATAGTAGTTGTATTCTTGTACATAGGAGCAGTATTATAGTAGTTATATTCTTGTACATAGGAGCAGTATTATAGTAGTTATATTCTTGTACATAGGAGCAGTATTACAGTGGTTATATTCTTGTACATAGAGAGCATATTTCATTTCTTATATTCCTCAGTTGCCCTTTTTGGAAGATAAAATGATCTCCTGCTTCACACTACTGTTTTTTCATAAACAGATGTGACCAGATTTCAGATCACACTTCATGCAGTTGCTCTGTCTCAGAGGTTACAGTTGCTCCTGGGTTTTGTCCAGTAGCCTCTTTACCACAGAACAGTACAGTATCACTATAAAGACCATTCCCCTGTAATTGGGCCCTTGGTAAGGACCTGGGCCCTGAGTTTCAAGGCTCCTCTCTGTTTTTATGTTCTAGATTGTCCTGCGTACAGATAACCCCATGACCCACCATCAAGGTGTCTTACCTGGTGAAGATGTCTTCTGCTCTCCTGTGTCCAGGTGAGAGGTAATAAAGCTTCTCCGTCACTGTGATTTGTGACCCAGGATTGGTACCTATTTATACAGCTGCAATTGATGTCATACAGGGAAGCGCAGGTAAGTCACACATCGGGTGGCATCTACCTCAATTATTTCCTTGACATGACCTAAGACTATAAATGACTTCCTAGTACAATGCAATACTGAAATAAGTCATCTACGATTGATGCAGCAGGAATATCCACAAACTGTAATGAAATTCCTAATGAGGTATGAAGAGTCACATTTGGTGCAAGAGCTTATTCTCTATTTCACAACAAAGTTCAGTCAGTTTTGGGTGCAATTGGTTTCAGTGTTTCTTTTTTTTTCTGCCCGGGTGCAATCAGTTTTGATTCGTTTTTCACACGCATGAAAAAAAACCAGAAGGTTTAGGACCCTTTCACATGAGCGAGTTTTCCGCGCGGGTGAAATGCGTGAAATCACCCGCACTGAATCCTAAGTCATTCATTTCAATGGTCTGTGCACATGAGCGTTGTTTTTCACGCATTATTTCTGCGTTGCGTAGTCCTGGCGCCATAGAAGTGAATGGGGCTTCAGTGAAAAACCCATTGCGTCTGGATGTAATGCGTTTTTCACTGGTTCCTAGGAGATGTCGTTTGTAAATCTTAGTTTTTTTTCCACGGGCGTAAAAAACGCATCAAAACTGATTGCACCCGCACGGAAAAAACTGAAACCCTGAACGCAAAACTGACTGAATTTGCGAAATGGTGCGAGTTTTACTGAATGCATCCTGAGCCAATCCGAATCATTCAAGTGAAAGAGTCCTTACAAACAGCATCAGTGAAAAACGCATATTATCCGGATGCACTGCGTTTTTCACTGAAGCTTCATTCACTTCTATGGGGCCAGGGCTGCGTGAAAAACGCAGAATATAGAACGTGCTGCGATTTTCACGCAACGCAGAAATGATGCTTAAAAAACAACGCTCATGTGCACAGGCCCATTGAAATTAATTGGTCAGGATTCAGTACGGTACTATGCACTCACTTCACGCATCGCACCCGTGCGGGAAAACTCGCCCTTGTGAAAGAGGCCTAATCCAAGTGTATTTGTTTTTTAGTATCCGCAGACAGAAGGAGGATTCATCTAGACAGACCCTTTTTTGGGTGAAGCTGCCCCATTCATCAGCTGTTTTGGCTGGGGCTGCTGCAGCAGTGGAGATGTCAGGTGGAGTGCCCACTGCTGGAGAAATGTAGTATTGCATGAAAGCCATTCAAACGAATAGCCAATTAACATTAATGTTCACATACTGTACATGGAAGTGACTCTCCACTTAAATAATAGAAGGGGTATAACAACTGCACGTGCCACTTATCATCATAATAATTATTATTTATATATATTATTTAAAAGATTTTAGGTGAGGACCTGCTGTTGAACTGACCCTGTAAAACATTATATGCGAGGGCCTGCTGGTGAGCTGACCTTGTAAAAAATTATATGCGAGGGCCTGCAGGTGAGCTGACCTTGTAAAACATAATATGCGAAGGGCAAATATGCGAGGGCATTATATGCGACGAATAAGCATGTGTTGATATGATGGAAGAGGAGAAGGAGGATGAGAAAAGGAATATTCAACCGTATACCCTTGTTTGTGGTGGAAGGGCTGCATGGGAATACAGTGTATTCAGTACATTATAAAAAACACATTTAAAGTGCCTTTTTGTTCATCCGCTTTCCTCTGGTGGAGTAGAGAAGTCATGGTCAATCCAGGCCTTGTTCATTTTTATAAGGGTCAACCTGTCAGCATTTTCAGTTGACAGGCGGATACGCTTATCTGGTATAATGCCACCAGCAGCACTAAATACCCGCTCAGACAAAACGCTAGTGGCAGGGCAGGCCAGCACCTCCAAAGCGAAGAGCGTCAGTTCGTGCCACGTGTCCAGCTTGGTCACCCAGTAGTTGTAAGGCATTGAGGGATCATTGAGGACGCTGACACGGTCTGCTATGTACTCCTTCACCATATTTCAAATATTCATATTTTTCCCTTCTTGTGACACTAGGCCGCGCATCAGGTTGAGGTGCTGGCGGGGTGTTTTGAAACTGTCCCAGGCTTTGGAGAGTGTTCTTAGGGCCAATGAACGCCCTTTGTGACCATCTGTGTTGTAATATGTGGCAGATTTATATGGAGCACCAATGCCAGTTTAGCCATCACCCCTTGAAAAAGCAGTGCGCGAAACGCGCGTCGGGGAGAGGACTGGTGGTGCTTGTGTTTGCTGTGTACTTCAGCGTGGTCAGTATTAACATTTATTTTTATCTTTACAGCACAGCTTTACTGCATGGTTATTTTTATCAACTTACGTCGATGCACATATATTTTTATGTGCACACTTTTTGAGACCCTTAGTCTGCCAACCTGCAGCTCTCCAGCTGTTGTAAAACTACAACTCCCACCATGCCCTGCTATAGGCTGATATCTGTAGGCAGACTGGGTATGCTGGGAGTTGTAGTTTTGAAACAGCTGGAGAGCCGCAGGTTGGCCATCCCTGCTGTACAGGAACAGGATCATAACATGGTGGAACAAAGCAGCACTTGAGCAATATCTTACCAAGGACTTGATTCCAAGGGGCCTCCGGGTACAGGTACACTCTTCGTTTCCACTTGAAGGCTGATTGCATACATTTTCCCTTTCAGATTCCGTGGTCAAATGTGACCAAGGCATCTGCACAGTCCAAAAGCAGAAGCTGCGCACTTCCAGCTCCCGATATTTCTCCTGTAGTAGCCCGGCTGAGATCGGGGAACTTGTTACATTGATCTAATAGGCTGAAGCCTCAAGCAGGATTCGGTGCCTATTAGATGACTTTACCAGCTCTGCGGTCACGCAATCCCTCTCAATATGTCAAACACATATAAACCAGCTCTATGCATCCCTGGAAGACCAGGAGAACCGTGGCAGGCGAAACAACCTCAGTTTTAGAGAGATCCCTGAATCGGTCGCAGCCACTGACATCCCAGCCGCTATCATGAAGATAGTCGCATCCCTACTAGGGGACTTCGATCCTTCCATGCTAATTATTGAAAGGGCACACCGAGCACTACGCCCGCGTCCTAAAGAAAACTATCCTCCAAGAGACATTATTAGCCGTTTCCTGAATTTTCAGGATAAAGAAGCGATTCTAAAAGCGGCCAGAGCTGCATAATCCATCCTCCTGGACGAGGTCCCTATCTAGATCTACCAGGACCTATCTTCATCCACCTTACAAAAAAGTTGAATTTTAAGGCCGCTCACATCTCTCCTTACAGGGAGTGCAGAATTATTAGGCAAGTTGTATTTTTGAGGATTAATTTTATTATTGAACAACAACCATGTTCTCAATGAACCCAAAAATCTCATTAATATCAAAGCTGAATATTTTTGGAAGTAGTTTTTAGTTTGTTTTTAGTTTTAGCTATTTTAGGGGGATATCTGTGTGTGCAGGTGACTATTACTGTGCATAATTATTAGGCAACTTAACAAAAAACAAATATATACCCATTTCAATTATTTATTTTTACCAGTGAAACCAATATAACATCTCAACATTCACAAATATACATTTCTGACATTCAAAAACAAAACAAAAACAAATCAGTGACCAATATAGCCACCTTTCTTTGCAAGGACACTCAAAAGCCTGCCATCCATGGATTCTGTCAGTGTTTTGATCTGTTCACCATCAACATTGCGTGCAGCAGCAACCACAGCCTCCCAGACACTGTTCAGAGAGGTGTACTGTTTTCCCTCCTTGTAAATCTCACATTTGATGATGGACCACAGGTTCTCAATGGGGTTCAGATCAGGTGAACAAGGAGGCCATGTCATTAGATTTTCTTCTTTTATACCCTTTCTTGCCAGCCACGCTGTGGAGTACTTGGACGCGTGTGATGGAGCATTGTCCTGCATGAAAATCATGTTTTTCTTGAAGGATGCAGACTTCTTCCTGTACCACTGCTTGAAGAAGGTGTCTTCCAGAAACTGGCAGTAGGACTGGGAGTTGAGCTTGACTCCATCCTCAACCCGAAAAGGCCCCACAAGCTCATCTTTGATAATACCAGCCCAAACCAGTACTCCACCTCCAGCTTGCTGGCGTCTGAGTCGGACTGGAGCTCTCTGCCCTTTACCAATCCAGCCACGGGCCCATCCATCTGGCCCATCAAGACTCACTCTCATTTCATCAGTCCATAAAACCTTAGAAAAATCAGTCTTGAGATATTTCTTGGCCCAGTCTTGACGTTTCAGCTTGTGTGTCTTGTTCAGTGGTGGTCGTCTTTCAGCCTTTCCTACCTTGGCCATGTCTCTGAGTATTGCACACCTTGTGCTTTTGGGCACTCCAGTGATGTTGCAGCTCTGAAATATGGCCAAACTGGTGGCAAGTGGCATCTTGGCAGCTGCACGCTTGACTTTTCTCAGTTCATGGGCAGTTATTTTGCGCCTTGGTTTTTCCACACGCTTCTTGCGACCCTGTTGACTATTTTGAATGAAACGCTTGATTGTTCGATGATCACGCTTCAGAAGCTTTGCAATTTTAAGAGTGCTGCATCCCTCTGCAAGATATCTCACTATTTTTGACTTTTCTGAGCCTGTCAAGTCCTTCTTTTGACCCATTTTGCCAAAGGAAAGGAAGTTGCCTAATAATTATGCACACCTGATATAGGGTGTTGATGTCATTACACCACACCCCTTCTCATTACAGAGATGCACATCACCTAATATGCTTAATTGGTAGTAGGCTTTCGAGCCTATACAGCTTGGAGTAAGACAACATGCATAAAGAGGATGATGTGGTCAAAATACTCATTTGCCTAATAATTCTGCACGCAGTGTAAAGAGAAACTGATTCCCTACAGATGGTCCTTCCCATTTGGACTTTTATTTATTGTCTCCGGTATTGCCACCTCTTCCAGTCCTTCAACCTTGGGAACTTTCTACTACTCCAAAGAAGCAAAGGTCCAAGAAGAACAAGGACTCAGCAACTACCAAGAAGCCGCATACTTCTCTTGACGGTCCCTGATTTAACCTCATCTGAATCAGTATTCAATCTCATCAGGACACTCTAATCTCTCTTGATTCTACCTCTGTCCACCTCCTCTATATACAATTGCTAGGTATACAGTGGGCAATATTTCCCTATCCTTCCTCCCTTTCTCTGCTTCCCTCAGCATTTCTTTCCTTCCTAACTGTTCCTTTCCACCTACGTCCACTTACTATCATCTTGGTTTCCCCATTGCCTTCCTTTCCAATCCCCGCTTTGTGATATGTTATCTTTTATGATTACAACTCCCCACTTTGCTGCAGGTTACATGTGAATTATTATTCACTTCCCCCTAATAGTCTCTTATTAATAACTGTGCAATCATTTACTATGGTACTAACCTCTTCATTAAGGTTATCAGTTTTAGTTTTTATTTTCTTTAGTTATAATGTTGGGCTCTCCATAATTGCCACAATACCTATTCTCAGCTTTGTCTTCTGCCTTTACCCAGACAAGTCATGACAGACTTAAATGTAGTATCCTATAATGTAACGGGTCTAAGGTCTCCCTCTAAACGCTGCCAAATATTCTCCCTTCTATGGAAGGAAAAATGTTCAGTAGTATTCCTCCAAGAAACCCACTACAAACACAACAACTACCCTAACCTTTCCTTTTCTAAATTCCCGACATGGTACCACTGTGGTGCTAATGGTGCAGCCTCTAGGGGAGTCAGCACTGGGTTTCGCAGAGGTATCCCCTTCACATATCTAAACCATATTCAGGACCCAGAGGGCCGTTACATTATCCTGAAAGGCCAAATAGGCCAGACGCTCTATACTTTTGTTAACGCCTATGCACCCAATGCTGACCAACCTCAATGGATTGCTGAACTTCTCTCCTTTAGTGGAGATACATAGGGAGGGCATCCTTATCTTGGCAGGCGATCTAAATTTAGCCCTTAACCCTCTGATACCTCCTCAAAGAAGTCTGCCCTATCATCTAGGGCGATCCGAGCTACTCTGGCTAGATTGTTTAACCTAGGGCTTGTTGATATATGGAGATGCTTGAATCCTAATGTCATTGATTATTCTTTTTATTCCTCAGCTAACAATTCCTACAGCAGAATTGACTATATACTAGTGTCGAAGGAGCATCTGCTACTCTGTTCCTCAGCACGAATAGGGGCTATGACTCTTTCTGACCACTTACCCATCTTCTGCACCCTACACCATCTCTCGGGATTGGGTAAGAAATGCTGCTGGAGGTTCAATGAGTCCATTCTGGGTAACGATCTACAGGGTGGGCCATTTATATGGATACATCTTAATAAAATGGGAATGGTTGGTGATATTAACTTCCTGTTTGTGGCACATTAGTATATGTGAGGGGGGAAACTTTTTTCAAGATGGGTGGTGACCATGGCGGCCATTTTGAAGTCAGCCATTTTGAATCCAACTTTTGTTTTTTCAATAGGAAGAGGGTCATGTGACACATCAAACTTATTGGGAATTTCACAAGAAAAACAATGATGTTCTTGGTTTTAACAGAACTTTATTCTTTCATGAGTTATTTACAAGTTTCTGACCACTTATAAAATGTGTTCAATGTGCTGCCCATTGCGTTGGATTGTCAATGCAACCCTCTTCTCCCACTCTTCACACACTGATAGCAACACCGCAGGAGAAATGCTAGCACAGGCTTCCAGTATCCGTAGTTTCAGGTGCTGCACATCTCGTATCTTCACAGCATAGACAATTGCCTTCAGATGACCCCAAAGATAAAAGTCTAAGGGGGTCAGATCGGGAGACCTTGGGGGCCATTCAACTGGCCCACGATGACCAATCCACTTTCCAGGAAACTGCTCATCTAGGAATGCTCGGACCTGACACCCATAATGTGGTGGTGCACCATCTTGCTGGAAAAACTCAGGGAACGTGCCAGCTTCAGTGCATAAAGAGGGAAACACATCATCATGTAGCAATTTCACATATCCAGTGGCCTTGAGGTTTCCATTGATGAAGAATGGCCCCACTATCTTTGTACCCCATATACCACACCATACCATAAATTTTTTTGTTCCAACAGTCTTGGAGGGATCTATCCAATGTGGGTTAGTGTCAGACCAATAGCGGTGGTTTTGTTTGTTAACTTCACCATTCACATAAAAGTTTGCCTCATCACTGAACAAAATCTTCTGCGTAAACTGAGGGTCCTGTTCCAATTTTTGTTTTGCCCATTCAGCAAATTCAGTGCGCCGATCTGGGTCATCCTCGTTGAGATGCTGCAGTAGCTGGAGTTTGTAAGGGTGCCATTTGTGAGTAGCTAATATCCGCCGAAGGGATGTTCGACTAATGCCACTCTCCAGTGACATACGGCTAGTGCTACGATGTGGGCTCTTGCTGAATGAATCTAGGACAGCCACTGATGTTTCTTCATTAGAGACAGATTTCATACGTCCACATTTTGGCAAATCCAACACTGAACCAGTTTCACGAAACTTAGCAAGCAGTTTGCTAACTGTAGCATGGGAGATGGGTGGTCTCGTAGGGTGTCTTGCATTGAAATCTGCTGCAATGACCAGGTTACTGCGTTCACCAGACATCAACAGAATTTCTATCCGCTCCTCACGTGTTAACCTCGGCGACATGTCAATGGCTGTAAACAAAGAGAAACTTGTAAATAACTCATGAAAGAATAAATTTACGTTAAAACCAAGCACACCATTGTTTTTCTTGTTAAATTCCCAATAAGTTTGATGTGTCACATGACCCTCTTCCTGTTGAAAAAACAAAAGTTGGATTCAAAATGGCCGACTTCAAAATGGCCACCATGGTTACCACCCATCTTTAAAAGTTCCCCCCCTCACATATACTAATGTGCCACAAACAGGAAGTTAATATCACCAACCATTCCCATTTTATTAAGGTGTATCCATATAAATGGCCCACCCTGTACACTAAAACCGTATAACATCTCTCCTTAAAGAATATTTCACCATCAATCAAACCCCCTCCACCTCCCCTAACGTACTATGGGATGCACACAAAGCCTATATAAGAGGCCAATTAATTAGTTTAGGCTATTATCTAAAGAGAGAATCTGAAAAAAAGCTAAACTCCCTCCTTTCAAGGATTAACTCCTTAGAAAAAAAACATAAAATATCTCTACTTCAGCTCCACCTGTCTGAGTTAATATCCCTTAAAACTGAATCAAAGAATATGCTCAATGAGCGTTCTGCTAAGTTCTACTTATCCTCTCAACAAAAAATTTTCGCCCATGGAGACAAAGCCACAAAATACCAAATGCAGAGAATCAAACGTAGAAAACTTGCAAATTACGTACAGAGCATTACTACCCCTTCTGGTTCTACACTGTTTCGATCAGAAGATATCGCAGAACAATTCAAGCTCTACTACAAATCCCTCTACAACCTCCCCTCTCCACCTCTCCCAGACCCTCGGTATGACAAAGAATACAATATCTCCTCCTTCCTCAAATCATTAGATCTCCCAACTCTCACCCTCACAACAAGACTTGCTTGCCGCTCCTTTTACCTTGTCAGACCTATTGGAGGCGCTCAAATCTTCCCCAACAGGAAAATGTCCAGGTCCAGACGGCCTACCACTGTCTTACTACCGATCCTTTTCAGACACACTCCTACCTTATTTTCTCCCAGTCTGCAACAGAGCCCTTCTTAACACTCCTATTTCAGCTGACATGACTAGAGCCACTTTAACAATCATCCCCAAACCTGGTGAAGACCCATCATTCTGCTCTAATTACTGTCCCATCTCTTTACTAAACACTGATCTTAAATTATTGGCTAAAATGTTAGCTAATAGGCTACAGCAGTTCCTTCCCTCTTTAGTTCACCCTGATCAGGTAGGATTTGTAAAAGGGAGAGAGGGGAAAGACAATGTAATGAAAATTTTGAATGCTTTATACTTTTCATCCCAAAAAGCGGTCCCACTAGTCATGCTTGGCACAGAGGCCGAAAAAGCTTTTGACAGAATTGACTGGTCATATATTAACCTTACCCTTGCTAAGTTTAATATCCCGGAACAATTCTCTAACGCAGTTACGGCTATGTACCACTCTTCTTCGGCATCTGTGTCAATAAATGGCATTCTATCCCCTTGCTTCCGCATTAAAAATGGTACTAGACAGGGCTGCCCCCTATCTCCCCTCATCTTCGTACTGGTCATGGAAACGTTACTGCAGGCCTTAAGACAACAAAAAAATATTATAGGTCTCCGTGTTGGGGATCGAGAAATTAAACTGGCAGCCTTTGCCGATGACCTTTTGATCCTTACAACTAACCCAAAAAAATCCCTCCCAGCTATCCTAACTTTTTTTAGACCTGTTTAGTTCCCTATCTAATTTTAAAGTCAATCCTGCTAAATCCCAACTCCTCCACAGGGGCTTCCCCCTGTCAGCTCTTAAATCCCTCCAATCTCATTCTCCATTTAATTGGTCTCTCATTATTTTATGTACCTTTTTGTTCTATTTTGAAATATTACACTATGTCATGTTTACTCTAAATATGTACCTCACCTTAGGCTCAATCACCAAAGCTACCAATTTTGTAATCGAATGTGTTGCCATAACCGATCTATGACTGTCTCTACACTGATCAGTCGCTTTGTTTACATAATTGATGTAATGTATCTTTTACATAATTGGTGAATATCCTTAAAACAATAAATTGTTAATAAAAAAAAACACAAGAAAAATTATGCAAGTGTAGTATTGTAACCGTACTGACATGGAGAATGAAGATAATAGGTCATTTTTACCGCATAGTGTACAGTGTAAAAAAAAATAAAAACCTTTATCAGAATTGCGTTTTTTCCCAATTCTACCCCATTTGGAATTTTTTTCAATATGGAAAATCCCAGGGTCCTTAAAGGGAACCTGTCACCTGGATTTGGGGTATAGAGCTGAGGACATGGGTTGCTAGATGGCCTGCTAGTACATCCGCAATACCCAGTCCCCATAGCTCTGTGTGCTTTTATTGTGTAAAAAAAAACGATTTGATACATATGCAAATTAACCTGAGATGAGTCCTGTCCCTGAGATGAGTCCTGTACGTGAGATGAGTCAGAGCTTGAAAATATGATTCTTCTCTGGTCACACAAGTAAGATATGACTCTTTATGTTAATTTGCATAAAAGGCAGGAAGTACAAAAATGCATAATACTTATTGAATTCGTCTGAAAATTAAATTAAAAGTGTAATTTATATGTTTAGAATAATGTTCATTTAGAAACGCTCAGTGAGGGTAGCATAGTAGAGATGACTGGTTCCCTTTACGGGGTTAAGATGGAGAATGACATAGATTCATAGATGATATCCTGTTTGTATGGCAGGGATTCCGATGTGCACTTGATTCGATTGGAATATTTCCCTGACCCAAACAGTTTCTTTGAAACAGATTACCTTTCTGGACATTACAAATGTGTGAATGAGGCTCAGGTAACTGCCTCACTAATAATCTAAGAATCAACACAAAAAGGGGCCCACCGAGAAAGAGGGGGGGGGGGGATATGCTCATTAATATATAACTTCTAATAAGATATGCAATAAAATACACCACAAGGATGCATCAACATAACAGACAAACACTGAAGGGGTCCAACCATGGTACCCCAATGCTGGTAGTAAAAAATGGGATCTGCTACACCTGTGAGGGTGCACGCAGTCTTACCAGACCTACCATGCGGCTAGGATCAGCTTGACTTGGGTATTGCCTGGACCGGAGGACGTCCCGTGGTGGCGTAGTGTCAGAGAAGGCAGTAATGGAACTGTGCCCTGTCTTGCCCTATACACAGGGGAAGGGGACTGCTCCCATACTACCTGTCTACACAGAGCACCCGCCCCGAAAGGGGCGACCCCGTCCGGATACCTGTCCCTAGTTGGGACCTGATCACTAACACAAAAAAATGATGATATACGTTCCTTCAGACCTCCCGACGTGGCACGTTTCTGTCGTGTTGACTCCTCAGGGGAAGATGGTACACATAGGAAGAACAATATGTGAAACTGCAGGTAAGGGAGGTAAACTGCAGGTGGCACCCCACTGCCTCTTCCAGTCTTTTGTGGTGATGCGGATCCCTCCCCCTCTGTACTGCTGTCTGTGCTCGGCTTGCCACCTTTCCAGGTTGGGTCAGTGACCTCATCGTCCGCCACCTCCTCTTCCACTTCCTCACTCTGATCATCCTCCTGATTTGTTGACCTAACAACAACCTCAGTGATTGACAACTATGTCCTCTTCATCAACCTCTTGAGACAGTAATTGCGGTTGACTCATTGGCAACTGTGTCTCATCATCATCCACCTCATTAAACACTAATTGCCGTTCCCCACGTCATGTTCTTGTGACTGTTGATGCTCAAGAGGCTGGGAATCAGGGCACAAGATCTCATGTCCCTCTTCAAGCGTGCTTGGCAAGAGGGCTAAATCAAGTAATGGCGATGAAAAGAGGTCCTCGGAATATCCGAGTGTGGGATCATTTGTTTGGCCAGACTGTAAATGGTGGGAGGAAGGAGGATCAGGGTGAGGATTGTGTTGACCAGACTCCTGGCTACTGAGACTGGACTTGGTGGAAGACAGGGTGGTGCTTAACTGACTGGAAGCCTTATCTGTTGCAATCTAACCGACGACCTGGTCGCACTAGTCTGACTTCAAGAGTGGTGTCCTGCGCCACCCTGCAAACTGGGACATGAAGCTAGGTATCTTGGATGATTGTTTTTATTGTGCTCTGGCAGCAGGCACATTTTCTCTGCGCCCAGGGCCACGGCATCTGCGTACACCATCAGCATCACGGACACTTCCCCGTTCCTTACTTCTCGCCTTCTTCCTTTTAAATGTGATATATGCTTGAAAGAATGTCACGCGTACAGAAGTGTAGGATTAGGAAGTGTATGTGGAAATTTTTTTACAAAGGTATTTGTTATGAGGAAACGTTATACAGGAGATATCCTGCAGGTAATGTCACTGTTAGCAGTGTCTACAGAAAAAGTGCACTGGTTGTCACTGATGTTTTAGGGATGTGCACACTTTAAACAGGAGATGTTTCACGGATAATTTAATTGTCCGCAGCGGACACAGTCTACGGAAAAAGTGCTCTGGATGTCACTGATATTACACTACACTACACTAGACAACCAAGGAAGATAATCTCAACCCCTTCACTACACAAGCCCAAAGAGATTGTAATATTAACCCTTCCACTACATTAGACCACCAGAGAAGATAATACCAATAGAGATGTCGCGAACATAAAATTTTCCGTTCGCGGAGGGCGAACGCGAATTTCCGCAAATGTTCGCGAACCGTCATAGACTTCAATAGGCAGGCGAATTTTAAAACCCACAGGGACTCTTTCTGGGCACAATAGTGATGGAAAAGTTGTTTCAAGGGGACTAACACCTGGACTGTGGCATGCCGGAGGGGGATCCATGGCAAAACTCCCATGGAAAATTTACGTAGTTGACGCAGATTCGGGTTTTAATCCATAAAGGGCATAAATACCCAGCTCTGCAGAGGCTGTCCTCCTTTTTTTTTTTTTTTTATTAAAAAAAATCTGTTCTTACCAGTTTAATCTCTGTTTTGTCCCCTATCAGGGGCTGGTGTGGTGTATGGAATAGATTTTAGGAAACCGGGAGATGGAAAAAGATGCTTGGTCGGTCCTCTTACTTCCAATTTGGGGCACTGCGCGTGCAATGTACTGTGCTACCTGATATGAGTGGTGTGTTAAGTAGTACTATTCCTATCAGTTTAATCCCTGTTACGTCCCCTATCAGGGGACGTGTATGGAATAGATTTTAGGAACCGGGAGATGGAAAAAGATGCTTGGTTGGTCCTCTTACTTTCAACTTGGGGCACTGCGCGTGCGCCGTGCAATGTACTGTGCTACCAGATATGAGTGGTATGTTAAGTAGTACTATTCCTATCAGTTTAATCCCTGTTATGTCCCCTATCAGGGGACGTGTATGGAATAGATTTTAGACAACCGCAAAGAGTTGTCAATAGTTGGTATACTTAGGACCTGACCTGGGTAAGGTTATTTCACAAATTTATTTACAAATGCCTATACAGGCAATAGAACCTATCTTGACCCAGGTGAAAATTAATACTTCACTTTTATTATGATAAATATTAAAACCTAAACACTCAGTATGTGCATAGTGCACTCTTTACTTATTCTTAAACAGAACCAAAAATAAAGGGGTATTAAAAAGACAGTCACCACTCCACTGGTAGAAGTGTTTGTTGGTCAATTACAGGGGGCGACGAGATGTGCACTATCTCTCACCCTTTTCACTGTAGTGGCTGGTTACTGCCGTAACGCTGTCTGCAGTGTTATTGCCAGCTGAATGGGGTTGTCAAACCAACCGTATAATGTAGCGGGAGAAACAGCGTGTCAACCCACTATGAACTTAACGCATGAAGCGTCTCATGTACTCTCAGACTGACATGAGTGGCAATTAGCACTGCAAACGGACTTAGTACACAGTAGCAAACACACACCCTCAAGCTGATTGGAGTACCAGACACCGTCGCCTACTTTGTTCGTCATCAATGACGCGCTGTACTAAACATACCTGCGCGAACACTTGGAGACCGTCAACTGCTACTATGGAACTGCGCATGTGCTGTGCGGTGTGTGGCTGCGCACCGACTTAGAAACCTGCATAAGAGCGACTTGCGCAGAACATAGCTGCGCTAGCACTTGAAGATAAGAGGTAGTCCCCTGAAATGGTCTTCCAACAGTCTTGAAGGAGTTCCCAGAGATGCTTAGCACTTGTTGGCCCTTTTGCCTTCACTCTGCGGTCCAGCTCACCCCAAACCATCTCGATTGGGTTCAGGTCCGGTGACTGTGGAGGCCAGGTCATCTGGCGCAGCACCCCATCACTCTCCTTCATGGTCAAATAGCCCTTACTTTCAAAGTTTTCCCAATTTTTCGGCTGACTGACTGACCTTCATTTCTTAAAGTAATGATGGCCACTCATTTTTCTTTACTTAGCTGCTTTTTTCTTGCCATAATACAAATTCTAACAGTCTATTCAGTAGGACTATCAGCTGTGTATCCACCTGACTTCTCCTCAACGCAACTGATGGTCCCAACCCCATTTATAAGGCAAGAAATCCCACTTATTAAACCTGACAGGGCACACCTGTGAAGTGAAAACCATTTCAGGGGACTACCTCTTGAAGCTCATCAAGAGAATGCCAAGAGTGTGCAAAGCAGTAATCAAAGCAAAAGGTGGCTACTTTGAAGAACCTAGAATATGACATATTTTCAGTTGTTTCACACTTGTTTGTTATGTATATAATTCCACATGTGTTAATTCATAGTTTTGATGCCTTCAGTGTGAATCTACAATTTTCATAGTCATGAAAATAAAGAAAACTCTTTGAATGAGAAGGTGTGTCCAAACTTTTGGTCTGTACTGTATATCTGTGATACAAATGCAGATAGATTATCCTAACTGTCTTGAATTCTTAACGGAGGAATTGAGTTGCATTATAATAGCACTCATTTGCAGTCCTAGGGCTATAGAGTTGAGGGGGTGGCATGGGTATTTGGGCTGGCAGTCCGTGTACTTTTTGCCCAGAAGACGTGTCAGTATTTTTTGTTACTAATGAACTGACACTAAATGATCCAACAAAAATGTAATCATTAGTCAAACCAGTGGAAGGGGTGCACAAAATATTTTTGGCTCAATGTCTGTATTGTCGTGTAAATGTCTATTGACACTTGGAGAGTAGAAAAAAAGGAAAGAAAAGTAGAAAGAACAAACAAAACAAAAGACCAAATCCCTTCCTTAATTCTCAAAGAAAGGCCTCATGCACACGACCGTTGTGTGCATCCGTGGCCGTTGTGCCGTTTTCAGGTTTTTTTCGGTCAATGGGTCCGTGGAAAAATCGGAAAATGCACCGTTTTGCAGCCGCATCCGTGATCCGTGTTTCCTGTCCGTCAAAAAAATAGGACCTGTCCTATTTTTTTGACCGACAACGGTTCACGGACCCATTCAAGTCAATGGGTCCGTGAAAGAACACGGATGCAAACAAGATTGGCATCCGCGTCCGTGATCTGTGGCCGTAGGTTACTTTCATACAGATGGATCCGAAGATCCGTCTGCATAAAAGCTTTTTCAGAGATGAGTTTTTACTTCGTGAAAACTCATATCCGACAGTATATTCTAACACAGAGGCGTTCCCATAGTGATGGGGACGCTTCTAGTTAGAATATACTACGAACTGTGTACATGACTGCCCCCTGGCAGCACCCGATCTCTTACAGGGGGCCGTGATCCGCACAATTAACCCCTCAGGTGCTGCACCTGAGGGGTTATTTGTGCATATCATAGCCCCTATAAGAGATCAGGGGCTTCCGGGCAGCAGGGGGCAGACCCCCCTCCCTCACCAGTTTTAATTTCATTGGTGGCCAGTGCGGCCCCCCCTCCCTCTATTGTATTATCATTGGTGGCCAGTGTGCGGCCTCCCCCGGCCCCCCCTCCCTTTATTGTATTATCATTGGTGGCCAGTGTGCGGCCCCCCGGCCCCCCCTCCCTCCCTCAATTGTATTGTCATTGGTGGCCAGTGTGCGGCCCCCCCTCCCTCCCTCTATTGTATTATCATTGGTGGCCAGTGTGCGCCCCCCCCGGCCCCCCCTCTATTGTATTAATATCATTGGTGGCCAGTGTGCGGCCTCCCCTCTCCCCCCCCCCCCGATCATTGGTGGCAGCGGAGAGTTCCGATCGGAGTCCCAGTTTAATCGCTGGGGCTCCGATCGGTAACCATGGCAACCAGGACGCTACTGCAGGCCTGGTTGCCATGGTTACTTAGCAATATTGCAAGCCGGGAGCTCCTCCTACTGGTAAGTGACAGATCATTAAGCAATGCGCCGCACAGACCTGTCATTTACCAGTAGGAGGAGCTCCCGGCCGGTCACAGACAGCGCAGCAGGTAAGTATGATGCTTCTAATATTGTAATATTGCTAAGTAACCATGGCAACACTGGCCACCAATGATAATACAATAGAGGGAGGGAGGGGGGGCCGGGGGTGGGGGCCACACACTGGCCACCAATGATATTACAATAGAGGGAGGGGGGGGGCTGGGTGGGCCGCACACTGGCCACCAATGATATTACAATAGAGGGAGGGAGGGGGGGGCCAGGGGGGCCGCACACTGGCCACCAATGATAATACAATAAAGGGAGGGAGGGGGGCCGGGGGAGGCCGCACACTGGCCACCAATTATATTACAATAGAGGGAGGGAGGGGGGGCCGGGGGAGGCCGCACACTGGCCACCAATGATAATACAATAGAGGGAGGAAGGGGGGCCGGGGGTGGGGGCCGCACACTGGCCACCAATGATATTCAAACTGGGGAGGGAGGGGGGTCTGCCCCCTGCTGCCTGGCAGCCCCTGATCTCTTACAGGGGGCTATGATATGCACAATTAACCCCTCAGGCGCAGCACCTGAGGGGTTAATTGTGCGGATCACAGCCCCCTGTAAGAGATTGGGTGCTGCCAGGCAGCAGGGGGCAGTCATGTACACAGTTCGTAGTATATTCTAACTAGAAGCGTCCCCATCACTATGGGAACGCCTCTGTGTTAGAATATACTGTCGGATATGAGTTTCACGATCTAACTCATATCCGACAGTATATTCTAACATAGAGGCGTTCCCATGGTGATGGGGACACTTCAAGTTAAAATATACCATCGGATTGGAGAAAACTCCGATCCTATGGTATATTAACTCCTGACTTTACATTGAAAGTCAATAGGGGACGGATCCGTTTGAAATTGCACCATATTGTGTCAACGTCAAACGGATCCGTCCCCATTGACTTGCATTGTAATTCAGGACGGATCCGTTTGGCTCCGCACGGCCAGGCGGACACCAAAACGACTTTTTTTTTCATGTCCGTGGATCCTCCAAAAATCAAGGAAGACCCACGGACGAAAAAAACGGTCACGGATCAATGGAACCCCGTTTTGCGGACCGTGAAAAAATACGGTCGTGTGCATAAGGCCTTATAGTGTGTAGGTTTCGGGTCGGTTTTCAGGCGATGACACACTCACAGAATGAGATGTACATGGTGTAAGATGCAGGGTCTCACAATAAAGACTTGATCATTTCATTAAATTTTTATTGTAGTTAAATTACAGCTTAATTTATAGAATAAGTTACATTTTTATTATAATTTACAGACATCGTATAATTTACAAACAACAATTTTATCACTTTATAATCGGCTTTAGTCACATAGCACCAAACTGACCACCATCTGACAACATTTTGCAGTGCTCATCAACATCCACAATAGTTTGAGCTCTGATGGGGGTAGTTGTTGCAGTTGTCTCAGACAGTTACCCTGGGTACATAGGGTAGAATGACATTCAGCAGGGCTGTCGGCTACCTACATTAGATGCAATTCAGTGCACAACTGCTGGTAATCTCACTTAGTTAGGCCGCTTTTACACAGTTAGGCCTCATCCACACGACCGTATTTTGTTTCCGTGCCCTTTCCGTTTTTTTTACGGATAGGATGCGGACCCATTCATTTCAATGGGTCCGCAAAAAACACGGACAGTACACCGTGTGCGGTCCGCATCAGTATGTCCGTTCCGTTGCTCCGCCAAAAAAATAATGCATGTCCTATTTTTTTCTAGTTTATGGACAAGGATAGGCATTATTACAATGGATCCGCAAAAAAACGGATCCGTAAAAAAACGGATGCCATACAGAACGTCATCCTTTTTTTTGCAGATCCGCAATTTGCGGACCGCAAAACACATACGGTCGTGTGCATGAGGCCTTAGTGTTTGATCAGTGATTTTCATCAATGTTTCAGAGTCAAAACCAGGTGCAGGTCAAAATCACAGAACAAGAGCAAATCCTTGCATTACACCTTATGGCCTCATACACACGACCGTTTTATTCCGTGTCCGTTGTGCCATTTTTCGTGATTTTCTGAGGACCCATTGACTTTCAATGGATCAGTTGAAAACTCGGCTAATGCACCTTTTGTCATCCGCGTCCGTGATCCATGGTTCCAGTCCGTCAAAAAAATATAACCTGTCCTATTATTTTCGCGGAAAACGGTTCACGGACCCATTCAAGTCAATGGGACCGCTAAAAAACACGGAGGCACACAAGATTGTCACCCGCGTCTGTTTTTTTTAAAACCTGTCTTAGATTTTTTTTTTACTTTCCTTCATGTCTGGTGATCTTCCAAAAATAAAGGAAGACACACGGAAACAAAAACGGAAACGGATCACGGAACAACGGAACCCCATTTTGCGGAACGGAACACAACAACGGTCGTGTGCATGAGGCCTTAGTCAGAGTCAGACGAAGGGACCAAGTTGATATAATGCACCCACTCTCCATATGCCCCATAGCTGTGGACACTACATAAAGGAAGAGGCAGAACAGATACAATGTAACTACCGATATTTACAAAACAGAATTAAGATGATTGCAGTGACCTGTGACCTCTGGAGAGGGGGGGCACTCCTGTATGGTATCTGGGGAAATGGCAACCATTGTCCCCTCATCTACTTAATGTAACCGAGAAGGTAAAGTCCATTATCCAAGTAATCTGTGACCAGACGTTCATGAGCAGCCGTAATAAGACAGCGCAGCCTCCTTAACCCTAGTGTAATCCCAGTATTCTCATTGTTTCTAATATCCGTATAGAGACTATAACTCCCATCAGACTGGGGATAATCGTATTGCAATCTGGCCAACTTCTGTAGTGGGAAGCCAAAATCAGACATCAGAAAATGATAGCTAGAGGTAGATGTACGTGCAATGTGATCTATAGACTGCATACAAATATATGATTAATTTATATAAATTATAATGTGATATTACTTCGGACCATCTCGTGGTTCTTTAGAAGCACTTGCCTTGTTTTCTTGCACCCTCCTGCAAGTTTAACTGCACCTCTTATATGATTGGTTTTCCTTCTCCACTTAAATGTTCTGTTCTTTGGCTTCTTAAATAGGTATTATTCCCATTCTCAGCCATTCGTGACCGCAGTCGGAATACCCTTCCTCTGATTTGATTCATGTCTCATACTCTAGTCATATCCAAAGCTGCGTTCAAATTTCTGAATCTTTTCACTAGCATGCACAGCTGCAGCAGATCATTATGGGACAAGTATATCATATCAGACATAGCTATAGGGGATGCAGAAGCAGGAGAAGCACCTAAGTCCTGATGCCTGAGTAGACCCAAAGGCTTCTCTGCCACATTACAAGACACCAGTATTAAAAATGACATGTGGGGTGGGGAACCTGGTACCGATTTGTATTAGGTCCCAGGAGCTTACCTTTAAGGTCAGGCTGTTATATCTGGGACCTGGAGTGAACCCTATATCTCCAGCAATGCAGTACAATACATAGACACTGAACCAGAAGGGGACTACTTTGGGGTATGAACCTGAATTGCTAGAACTAGCAGAATTATGAATGCAGCTCTGGATGTGCCTAGAACAGGAATGCTTAACTAGCTGTTGTAAAACGACAACTCCCACCATGCCCTGCTGTAGGCTGATAGCTGTAGTCTGTTCAGGCATGCTGGGAGTTGTAGTTTTGCAACAGTTGGCAGGCCGCAGGTTGGGCATCCCTGGCCTAGAATAGAAGACACAATGGGACTTAAAAAATGAGTACATAATATGCAAAGCAAAGATTAATAATACTCACTTTCCAAAATGCAAAGTGGGACTCATCATGGAAGAAGTTTTTACAATAGGTAAAAACTGGGCGATTACTATCCTTAAAATGCCCATCTATCCCAGGAGCAGGACATAAGGCAGCAGAGGGGAGGATACAGTAACTACAAGAAGGCAAGAACAACACCAAGCATTGCTACAAAGACATTCCCTTTAAGGGGATACCTTACATCCCCTGATACTCAGAGTACACGTATCCCAGCTTAGTAGAACTGCTGAGAAAATCCTTGTTCCTATAACATGGAAAGTAAGGGGTGGTACATTCATTGGGGCCCTGTCCGGGCTCATCATTTTCTGGGTAGTCGGCTGGGGTCGCGTTATATTTCTGCAGCCATACTTGATATATCCTGCAAGACGATGGTAAAAATGTCACTCAACTGTTGCAAATATTACATGTAAGCTTTAAAGACCAGTCTAATGAATATCCAGCTTAAGCATCAATCAATGTAAAATCTCTGCAACTTTCTAATATAATATGTTTCAATTCATCAACATCTCCGCTTGCTGGAAGTTAGAGGAGAGTGAGATGAGCAATGGTGGATCATAATAGGAGGGGTGTGGGTTGCCCAATGTGACCAAAGATATGATGTACATCAAAGTTTTCTTGTTCTTTTTTTTTTTGCTGCAGAAGGACCTGCACGTGGTCATGTGACCTCAGCAGGTCCTCAAGTCCAGAGGAGAGGGCAGCAAGAAGGCAGAGGAGCAAAGTGTTAGTTGCATGTGGTAAGTGTATGGGTTCTGTATAAGTTTAGCATTCTGCATATAGGGGGTTTGGGATCTAAATTTATTTAGGGGGCCTGCGTCTCTATGTAGAGGATTTAGGGGTCAGTATTTGGTGGTTTAGTTGGGGGATGTTGTGGTGTCTGTATTTTCTAAGGGGGTATGAGATTGGGATTTATATAAGGCGTCTTCCCTGAGGTCTGCATCTCTGTGTAGAGGGTTTAGGGCTCAGTATTTGGTGTTTTGGTTGGGGGCTGTTCTGGGTTTTCTAAGGGGGTCTGGGATTCTCGGAGTCATTATATATGAGGTCTGCATTTCTTTTAGGGGTTTGGGTCTGTATTTATTTAGGGGTCTGTTTTGGGGACCATTTTGTTTAGGGGATCTGGGGGGGGGTTTGTATTTAAGAGCAGCCCAAGGACTATGGTCACTGAGCATTGACTGCTCTGATACACTGTAACAAACTACAACTGTATGAGCAGGACTATAGTACGAGATGTGTATTGTGTTCAGTAGCCATCAAATGGTCAACATTTACAGTATCCAACTTGTCACAGCCTCTGCCCTGTATCTGTCTCTGGGAAAGCTGGGTGACTACTAATATGGCCGCCACTACATCTTTAAGGGAACTTACTTGTCAATGAAGCTGTGATGCAGCAGGAATATGGGGTCGTTGGAGGAGATGGGGACCTGAGACATCGTTCCCCCCAAATAAATGTGAACCGCGTTGTGCATATTGCGCTCAAAAGTTGTCCCATCCGATGCTCTCAGAAAACCTAAAAAATGAATCAAACAGGCAGAGAGTGAGCAATCTCATGTAAGGGTAAGCCGTGCGTGTCACGTTATTTAGGTTATATATAGGGGGTGCGGTAATACATGGGCCGAGGGGGTCAAATGGGTCCAAAGGCATGCCCCAGGAAATTGAGATCAGCGCCGCTGCAGAAATGGGCAGGTTGCCTTTTTGCCTGCAGCACCTGCATGCAAGGTACAAGGCAAACAGCACCTAAGTCTCAGCTTTCAGCTAACAGATGATGACCTACCTTCGAAAGCATTCCGGAAGCTCCTCTGTGCACTAGTATTGTAGGGGAATGTATCGAAGTCTCTCCATTTCAGGGTGTCCTCTACATTCTGGAAGGTGGGGAAACTTTTGACCCGGGGATCTGAACCCGGCTTCCTGTGAAGTCTCTCCATCTGGCACTCGTCCCCAGCAGTTTGGCAATAGGCCTCAGCATAATCAAACCCGCTGCAAATAGACTGAAGTGTAGGGATACAGTATTAGCCTTTCCATGAAGTGGGGGGAGGGGGGAGAACAGAACACTAAAATGGGGATGGTGGGGGACGATCGTAAATTTAAATTTAACATATAAATTATATTAACTTTTGATTATTTTTCTTATACAGATTTTGATCTGTCTTATACTCCAGTCACATCCGAAGCTGCCTGCAAGTTACTGAATCTCTCCAGTAGATAATTAAGGCATGAGTACATTACATAAGACTGGAGTATATAGTGGCTATAGAGAGTGTAGGAGTAAAGCCCGGGTCATGGCTGTGGGGCCCCTCCGCCACATAAGAAAACCCCAGTATGGGCATGAGGGTCCTATACAGAACAGCTCTCCCATAAACTTCAGTAAAACGTAAACATTGTATTTCGTTTTGCAAATTGCTTATTTATCTTGTATTAAGTTTGATCTGCTTCATGTCTTATACTCTAGTCACATCTAAAGCTGCAAGCATTTGAATTGCTTGCAGAACTGTGAATGCAGCTCTGGAGGCATCCGGAGACAAGATGGCAATAAGATTACTACTCACTTTCCAAACTGCGAAGTGGGAGTCATCGTCCAGGAAGCCTTGTGCATTGCTTGCGCCAAGAAATTCATTGGTGCAGATGGAGCAGTTCTTTTCTCCTCTCCAGTCATAGTAGGGAATGGCGAAATCTTCATCACCCGTCAGGCGCTGAATTTCCCCCTCCAAGAACATGAGACCCAAACGATGCCAGCCGGGGAAGGCCGGACCCTGATGGGCGTAGTTTCTGTTAAAATCAAAAGTGCCGTTGAGTAGAATGGGCTTCATGGAGTAATAATGGATCCAGGCAAAGACATCGTAAATGGAGGCGTCCATGAAGCGGTACGTGTCCCGGAGGTGTCTGTCTCCCGTGGACAGGATGACAAAATCGGCACTTTTTGTGGTTTTGGCCAACGATAAGTAACTAAAAAACCTCTTCCTTTCCAGAAACGAGAGCTGGCGGATCTCATTCCGGACCACAGTCTTTTTGCGATCGCACTTGTCGCCGTAGTAGCCATATTTACACCGGCCGCAGTTATAGCCGCTGTAGTTTCCGAAGCATTCACAAGTTCTGTCATAGTAAAAACGTGGCCAGTCCAATCGGTCATCGTAAAACTGGCGAGCTCGGCTGGCGGCCAGGGGCGTAAAAACCACACCGTCTCTGCACTGGCCACGTCCAGATCGTGATCCACAGGGGCTGCGATCCTTCCACGGTGGGCAGCAAGTCTTTGACCGAAGAGCTGCACTTGTCGTACATAACCTCGGGTACTGACAGTAGACCGCGCCCAGGAAGAGCGCGAAAAATGTACACAGCGTAAACATGGCCTCCAGAGCTAACAACCGCCCCCTGATAGAGAAGAAGAAAAATAATCAGAATATTACACCTAATACATACATTACACCAAAGATGTTACAATCATAAGTTACTACACACAGCTTTATTTTTCTCCTTAGGAGGCAGTACTATAGTAGTTATATTCTTGTACATAGGAGCAGTATTATAGTAGTTATATTCTTGTACATAGGAGCAGCATTATAGTAGTTATATTCTTGTACATAGGAGCAGTATTATAGTAGTTATATTCTTGTACATAGGAGGCAGTATTATAGTAGTTATATTCTTGTACATAGGAGCAGTATTATAGTAGTTATATCCTTGTACATAGGAGCAGTATTATAGTAGTTATATTCTTGTACATAGGAGCAGTATTATAGTAGTTATATTCTTGTACATAGGAGCAGCATTATAGTAGTTATATTCTTGTACATAGGAGCAGTATTATAGTAGTTATATTCTTGTACATAGGAGGCAGTATTATAGTAGTTATATTCTTGTACATAGGAGCAGTATTATAGTAGTTATATCCTTGTACATAGGAGCAGTATTATAGTAGTTATATTCTTGTACATAGGAGCAGTATTATAGTAGTTATATTCTTGTACATAGGAGCAGTATTATAGTAGTTATATTCTTGTACATAGGAGCAGCATTATAGTAGTTATATTCTTGTACATAGGAGCAGTATTATAGTAGTTATATTCTTGTACATAGGAGGCAGTATTATAGTAGTTATATTCTTGTACATAGGAGCAGTATTATAGTAGTTATATTCTTGTGCATAGGGGGCAGTATTATAGTAGTTATATTCTTGTACATAGGAGCAGTATTATAGTAGTTATATTCTTGTACATAGGAGGCAGTATTATAGTAGTTATATTCTTGTACATAGGAGGCAGTATTATAGTAGTTATATCCTTGTACATAGGAGGCAGTATTATAGTAGTTATATTCTTGTACATAGGAGCAGTATTATAGTAGTTATATTCTTGTACATAGGAGCAGTATTATAGTAGTTATATTCTTGTACATAGGAGGCAGTATTATAGTAGTTATATCCTTG
Organism: Bufo bufo; assembly: GCF_905171765.1. Taxonomy (NCBI): domain Eukaryota; kingdom Metazoa; phylum Chordata; class Amphibia; order Anura; family Bufonidae; genus Bufo; species Bufo bufo. Next base: position 17,523,518 of record NC_053399.1, on the reverse strand, counting down.
TACATAGGAGCAGTATTATAGTAGATATATTCTTGTACATAGGAGCAGTATTATAATAGTTATATTCTTGTACATAGGAGCAGTATTATAGTATTATATTCTTGTACATAGGAGCAGTATTATAGTAGATATATTCTTGTACATAGGAGCAGTATTATAATAGTTATATTCTTGTACATAGGAGCAGTATTATAGCAGTTATATTCTTGTACATAGGAGGCAGTATTATAGTAGTTATATTCTTGTACATAGGAGCAGTATTATAGTAGTTATATCCTTGTAGATAGGAGCAGTATTATAGTAGTTATATTCTTGTACATATAGAGCAGTATTATAGTAGTTATATTCTTGTACATAGAGAGCATATTTAATTTCTTATATTCCTCAGTTAGGATATTATTGCCCTTTTTGGAAGATAAAATGATCTCCTGATTCACACAGTTTATTCATAAACAGATGTGACCAGATTTCAGATCACACTTCATGCAGTTGCTCTGTCTCAGAGGTTACAGTTGCTCCTGGGTTTTGTCCAGTAGCCTCTTTACCACAGAACAGTACAGTATCACTATAAAGACCATTCCCCTGTAATAGGGCCCCTGGTAAGGGCCTGGGCCCTGAGTTTCAAGGCTCCTCTCTGTTTTTATGTTCTAGATTGTCCTGCATACAGATAACTACATGATCCACAAGGTTCAAGGTGTCTTACCTGGTGAAGATGTCTTCTGCTCTCCTAGGTCCAGGTGAGAGGTAATGAAGCTTCTCTGGCACTGTGAACTGTGACCCAGGACTGGTACCTATTTATAATGCTGCAAGTTATGTCACACAGGGAAGCGCAGGTAAGTCACACATCGGGTGGCATCTACCTTAATTATTTCCTTGACATTACCTAAGACTATAAATGACTCCCTATTACGATGCAATACTGAAATAAGTCATCTACAATTTTATTTATTTTTAATGATTGATGCAGCAGGAATATCTACAAATTGCAAGGAAATTTCTAATGAGGTATGAAGAGTCACATTTGGTGCAAGAGCTTATTCTCTATTTCACAAAAAAGTTCAGTCCGTTTTGGATGCAATTGGTTTCAGGGTTTCAGTTTTTTCCGCGCGGGTGCAATCAGTTTTGATTTGTTCTTCACACACATGAAAAAAAAACGGAAGGTTTAGGACCCTTTCACATGAGCGAGTTTTCCGCGCGGGTGCAATGCGTGAAATCATCCGCACTGAATCCTAGACCATTTATTTCAATGGGTCTGTGCACATGAAGCAGAAGTGGAGAAAAGGAAAAAAAGAGGGAGTTGCCCACGAGCAGCCCCCTAATAAAACTTTGTTACTATCATTAATGGATGTTCCAACTACCAGCTCTACCAACCTACATTTTCTGAAAAAATGTGATAAACTCCCGAGCATCACCTCGCCACCATCCACTTCCCAACCCGGCCCCACTTTAATCAACCTATCCAACATCTCAACATACCCAGTTTCCCCACCCAGTCCGGATGATTTCCTTGCCCTACCCACCAACTTGACAGAGAACTCTTTTTTAGAGCAGGTTTCCCCAACCCCGCACAGAGGACCACCAGCCCCTCCATCCAGACAAGTACTCACCAGTTTCCTAGCATTAAGTCCCCTCCTTCGTCCAGCCGATTCCCCCCAGTTAAGTACACCAACCACATCGCAGTCTCTAAAGATAACCCACTTCTACACCCCAGTGTCCAGTATAAAAAAGAAAAGACCAAATATAGATTTAGAGGATGTAGGGGAAGTGAAAAAAAAAAACCTCCACTAAACAAAAAATACAAAAAACAGAAACAACCAACCTAACTAATATACCATCTGTAGAAACCATTCAAAACCCCATTGAACTAGAAAGAAAAATGGGAATTTTTAATCTTTCCAAATATACCTTAGGGAGCAAAGAAATTGAATTGCTCAGTAAAGGCCTCTCCTTTTTCCCCACGAACCAACCGGACCTATTTGAACTGTTTGTAGACCTAAACCAGTTTGCCAGAAAACTCACCCTCCACCGACATTTCACCATAAAAAATTTAACTCAGGGACCAGACAGCAGTGTTTCGTCCGTTACCCTACCCGTCCCCTTACCCGCTCTCCAACCCGAGAATATCAGTACAGACACCAACATTTCAAAAGATTACTCCACCAATGTACCTGATTTGGGTGAAAAGGAGTTAAATACGTCAGATACTTACCTATCACATGACTCCTTAAAGGCTACGGCTGCTCCCCCACAACCGACACCGATCCTGTCAAATGTTAAAATTAAATCAGGCTTTTATCCCCTCCAAAGCAATGGCCCCCACATAGAGAGCTTTTTTAATATAGTACTGTCAGATTTCAAAGACCGTTTCTCAACCCTACCCAGCCTTCCTGGGAAAAGTAATCTGAGCCTAGACCACTCTAGAGCTCTAAAAACCCTTACCAATAATAGAGATATGGTCATTAAAAGTGCCGATAAAGGAGGGGGAATCGTTGTCATGGACTCATCTTACTACTTAGCGGAATCACTATGAATCCTCTCCAACAAAGAATATTATCAAATTTTACCATCCGACCCTACGAATAATTAGAAGAAAAAAATGATCTCTCTAGTTGACGATAGTTTTAGGTCAGGTATCATTAGTAAAAAAGAAAGAACTTTCCTCAAAACACCACATCCGTCCATAGCACGTTTCTACTTTCTACCCAAAATACATAAATCACTAACGAACCCCCCGGGAAGACCAATTATCTCTGGTATTGGATCACTTACCTCTAACCTGTCCGACTATGTGGACAGTATTTTACAGAAATACGTCCTGCAATTACCCTTGTATCTACGTGACACTTCCCATCTCATTAGTGCTTTGGAGACTTTTGAATGGAGAGACACCTATCATTGGGTGACACTAGATGTCACCTCCCTCTATAGCAATATCACTCACTCTCTTGGCATCATTGCTGTAGACAAAACCCTCTGTCAAGACCCTCAACTACCCGACACACAACGAATCTTCATTATAGACTCCATCAACTTCATCCTCCATCATAACTATTTTACGTTCCAGGACACAATATATCACCAATGCAAAGGAATGGCTATGGGGACTAAGTTCGCCCCAGCCTATGCTAATCTGTTTATGGGGGCATTCGAGGAACTACATGGCCTTATCACCCATAACCAACATAAAATTCTATAAGAGGTACATAGACGACATCATCTTAATCTGGGAAGGGAACCCTGATGTCTTAACGGGTCTCATCAATCACATCAATACTAATGGTGGGAACATCAGTTTTATACTCGAGACACACCCTACAGAAGCAATCTTTTTAGATCTAGATCTTTCAATCTCTAATAACAAAATAACCACAAGAACACATTTTAAGAAAGTGGACACGAATAGTTATTTAGACTTTAAGAGTTGCCATCACAAGAAATGGTTAAAGAATATACCATATAGTCAGATGAGCAGAATTTGCAGGAACTGTTCAAATGACACGGTTTGTAGGGAACAACTATCCATCTTGAAGAAACGCTTCTACGATAAAGGGTACCCGAGCAAACTTGTAAAAGATTCAGAAAAGAGAGCTTTAGGAACATCCCAAAAAGATTAGTCTCAGTGGCCAAAATAAAAATAAAACTTTAGGTACCAATAATATTCAATCCAATTTTCGTTTCGTCACACGCTACAACTCCAGACACATGGATATCAGAAAACTAATAAATAAACACTGGAATATTCTACTAAAGGACCCCATTATAGGCAAGACCATCCCAAAAACTTCTAATTTAATTTTTAAATGTGCCCAGACCTTGAAAAACATTTTAGCCCCCTCGTGTCCCAAACTTGAGACTGTAGAAGTTGTTTGGACGGCACTCCTTTAACAATGGTCCGGTGCTCAGCGGTAGACAGTCAGTATATAAAGAATATTAAACCGCGGCACTCGAATTAAGTAGTTAATTATTTATTAATCCATCCACAAAAATAGGACTTAAGGCCAATGTTTCGGTCTCATCCCGAGACCTTGTTCACGGCCTGGAAGCAAGAAACGTCTGGTGTGGAGGATGGCTAGTAGCTCAAACTTGAGACTAACCCACGATGTCCCAAATCTGGTCCAAACAAGAGCCTACAGAAAACAGGCTCACACAAATGTGGAATAAAAAGATGTATGTGCTGTGACATCATAAATTGCTGCGGCGAACGGGTCATTTTACCCTATGAAAACAATTATCATACACCATTCAATGAATTGCAGCACTACAAATGTGGTCTACCTATTACAATGTCCTTGCAACCTTCTGTATATTGGCCGCACTACTCAATCCCTGAAGGAACGTATGAATGAGCATCGTTCTAATATAAGACGCAAAGTTTGCACACACAGTGTTTCCCGACATTATGCTTCTCATCACGAAGGTGACCCCACATCTCTGTCAGTCACGCCACTCGAGTGGGTTCCCCGATCGTTCCAAACACTGTGCAGAAAATAAATGTTCTGGATTTTTAAGCTAAACGCCCTCATACCTTTCGGCCTCAATGAATCCCTCGAATATACAAATTATTAAATTACTAGCTCCCGTACTGTTCAGCAGAAGCGTATATATATTTCCCATAGACACCAATATCAGCCAGTCTCTATGTATGTTTTTTATGTCATTTGGTTTTAACGTCGATATCTACTTATTTCTTCACATTATTACTAATATTATTATTATCACCAATCTATCACTCTACATGACCTAATCCCTGTAGTTATATATAGCGATAATCGAGGTGCGTATACTTTTTCATTTTACTGATCCTTTTACTGTTATACTACCTGTCTTTTAAAATTCTTTTTAATGTCATTGACTGATTTACCAGATATATTTCCATCGCTATTTGTTTTTTGATGTTTTTGTACTGTTATTTGTAGGTCCAGTAGGCAATTAACATTTGCATACTATAGACTTTTCACAGCATCCCCTTCTACCTACCCCCCACCCCTATAGATAAACTAGGTGAAACGCAGAACACTTTGACATCTGCTTTCCACCAAAGTGACCTCCCACCACGAGGGCCGTCGCTTCCGGATTCGGGCAACGACATTTCCGATGAGGTGATTCCATCTGTAGCATGGTTGGACACCTGTGCGTTCCACAGGCCAACTTCCGGTACCCTTGTTCCGGATATGTACAAGGTGGAACGCATACTGCGTTCCACTCACTTTGACTACAGCAACTTCCGGTCGCGGCTTGCTCTGTCCCGGATATAGTGTGGTCGAACGCATGCTGCGTTCCACCCACCCGACTTCCGGTCGCGCGGTAAGCGACCTTACAATACTGAGAGACTACCAAAGTTTTTTCTTGATCTGAGGGCAGTTTTATATATAGGTATTTATCCTTATACTTATTACAAGCCCCACCAATGTATTTTTATTATATAAACAGCTTTTACTCTGATTTCCATAATGACAATGTCATTTCCTGTAACTCCACCCACCGTTTTTTGGCGCCAAAACGGCACACCCACATGTATTTAAAGCCCATACATTATGTCTATTCTATATTCTGCTACTGATGAAGGGGGTATTATGACCCCTGAAACGCGTTGAGCCGTACATTATACCAATAAAGAGGATTGATTACGCACCTTTTGGATTTGTCTGCTGCTTTACCAACCAGGCTGTACACCCAGGTCGTAGACGTCAACCTCTAACAACTTATACGCGATCCCGGCTTAGGGGGGCGACTTGCCACAGGTGTCTTGAGTTTACCCTGGTGGCGACCCCCCCTGTGAAGTGATTGGATTTTTACCAATGATTTTACTTTTATTACTGTCTCTATGTTTTTAACATTCTTGAAGAATTTACTTCGTTTTATGTATCTATATCTTATTCAGTTTTAGTGCTGCACAATTTGACCTAATACTATTACAAGCATCACCTTATTCTTGTACCTTTTAACCTACTCTCGACTGTGCTCTACCTATCAGTCTATAGCGCCTGAGTTTGGTGATTTTTTTTTGATACCGTCAACGATTATCTAACACTGTCACTTACTTATACTCTGTCTATTGGCGCTCAACCGTATATATCTATTTTTTTTACAGTGACCGGTGTGACATTCGGGGTGGGTGACTACCCCCTGTTCCCTACCCTTCACTGATTTATCTTGACTTCTCTGTGCACATGAGCCGTGTTTTTCATGCGTCATTTATGCGTTATGTGAGAATTGCAACATGTTCTATATTCTGTGTTTTTCACGCAGTCCTGGCCCCATAAAAGTGAATGGGGCTTCAGTGAAAAACCCATTGCGTCTGAATGTAATGCGTTTTTCAACGATAGTTCCTAGGAGATGTCGTTTGTAAATCTTAGTTTTTTTTCCACGGGCGTAAAAAACGCATCAAAACTGATTGCACCCGCACGGAAAAATGATTTTGTGAAATGGTGCGAGTTTTACTGAATGCATCCTGAGCCAATCCGAATCATTTACGTGAAAGAGTCCTTACAAACAACATCATATTATCCGGATGCACTGCGTTTTTCACTGAAGCCCCATTCACTTCTATGGGGCCAGGGCCGCATGAAAAACGCAGAATACAGAAAGTGCGGCGATTTTCACGCAACGCAGAAATGATGCGTGAAAAAAAACGCTCATGTGCAAAGGCCCATTGAAATAAATGGGTCAGGATTCAGTACGGTACTATGGGCTCACTTCACGCATCGCACCCACGCGGAAAACCCGCTCTTGTGAAAGAGGCCTAATGCAAGTGTATTCAGTATTTAGTATCCGCAGACAGAAGGAGGATTTATCAAGACAGACCCTTTTTTGGGTGAAGCTGCTCCATTCATCAGCTATTTTGGCTGGGACTACTGCAGCAGTGGAGATGTCAGGTGGAGTGCCCACTGCTGGAGAAATGTACAGGGTGGGCCATTTATATGGGTACACCTTAATAAAATGGGAATGGTTGGTGATATTAACTTCCTGTTTGTGGCACATTAGTATATGTGAGGGGGGAAACTTTTCAAGATGGGTGGTGACCATGGCGGCCATTTTGAAGTCGGCCATTTTGAATCCAACTTTAGTTTTTTCAATAGGAAGAGGGTCATGTGACACATCAAACTTATTGAGAATTTCACAAGAAAAACAATGGTGTGCTTGGATTTAACGTAACTTTATTCTTTCATGAGTTATTTACAAGTTTCTGACCACTTATAAAATGTGTTCAATGTGCTGCCCATTGTGTTGGATTGTCAATGCAACCCTCTTCTCTCACTCTTCACACACTGATAGCAACACCGCAGGAGAAATGCTAGCACAGGCTTCCAGTATCCGTAGTTTCAGGTGCTGCACATCTCGTATCATCTGAAGGCAATCGTCTATACTGTGAAGATACGAGATGTGCAGCACCTGAAACTACGGATACTGGAAGTCTGTGCTAGCATTTCTCCTGCGGTGTTGCTATCAGTGTGTGAAGAGTGGGAGAAGAGGGTTGCATTGACAATCCAACACAATGGGCAGCACATTGAACACATTTTATAAGTGGTCAGAAACTTGTAAATAACTCATGAAAGAATAAAGTTACGTTAAATCCAAGCACACCATTGTTTTTCTTGTGAAATTCCCAATAAGTTTGATGTGTCACATGACCCTCTTCCTATTGAAAAAACAAAAGTTGGATTCAAAATGGCCGACTTTAAAATGGCCGCCATGGTCACCACCCATCTTGAAAAGTTTCCCCCTTCACATATACTAATGTGCCACAAACAGGAAGTTAATATCACCAACCATTCCCATTTTATTAAGGTGTATCCATATAAATGGCCCACCCTGTAGTATCGCATGAAAGCCATTCAAACGAATAGCCAATTAACATTTATGTTCACATACTGTACATGGAAGTGACTCTCCACTTAAATAACAGAAGGGGTATAACGGCTGCACGTGCCACTTATCAACCAACACTTGTCATAATAATTATTATTATTTATATAGCGCCACAATATTCCGCAGCGCTTTACAAATTCATAGAGTTCATGTACAAAACAAAAGTAACTGGCTAATATGCAACTGAAACACTCGGAGTCATACCAAGGGATCTGACATCATACAGAGGAATTCACAGAAGAGGATGATTTTTTATATTTCCGGTTCATCATGATGATGACAAGTGATTAATATTATTATTTATAGCATTTTAATTAGGTAAATATTATTTTATATCAGGACACGGAGGCTCATATTGCATTAACTCTCTCTTTACTTCTACCATAGCAGCAAAGAAAAACAACATTGAGGGTACAGAACCATGGTAACAACCCCTCCCCTCAATCCCAGTGTATAGAAGGTCTGTTCCCACTGGGATCCTCCTCTTTCTTTGCTGCTACCAGATAAGTACAGAGAAAGTTAATGTTATCTATGCTTTTTCCTTTTCAGCTGTTTTTGTGGTGATTTTGTGGCCCTTCAGCGTTCCCCTCCCTTTTTGGGCGGGGGAAAGCTGTCTGGGGCATCTTATATATATATTCAGGCTTAGGTTTGTTTTTTGTAAGCTACTGTTCGCCGTTATCTTAGCGGTATTAGTGGGTTTTTCCTCCCCCCTTTTCCCTTTTGCCGGTCTGGCGTATTGTCAGCGCCATCTGTTAGTGTTTTGTGTCTGTGTTTTTTTCCGTCCCCCTGCGCCAAACTCATAGCCCCTGTGCTTACCGACCGGGCGTCTAGCTTTCTGACCTTTTGGCCGCTCGGTCGGGCGCCCTCCTACCTCAGGTTTTCTTTTAAAAGCGCCATCTTGGTCCCGGCTTCTTCTCCTCGCCGCTTCTGCTTGCGTCCGAGATCTCGCGAGAGTATGCGGGATCTCGGGCGGGAGGTTCAATTGCGGCTCGCCGGCTGTTTCTTTTCATCTTGTTAGTGACACGCCCACAGTCTTCCCGCGTCTTGCCTCGTCACCGCCCACAATCTCTTCCGGCCCTGCGGTCCTGCCATTGCTTCTTTCTGTGCCAGGTTGGCTCCATTTGGTTCTTCTTTTTGCTTGTCTATATAGGGTCCGCTTGTCTGTGAGGTGACTTACCTCCAGTTTCTTTATCATTGCATCATGTCTCAGCCACCCCCCCCCCCCCCCCACTTCACTGCCCTTACCAATCCCTGCTCCCAGAGGCCAGGTCCCCCCATCCCCCAGGGGAGTGTTGGAGACTTCTGCTGCAGAGGCTCAAGCATTGGCATTGCCTCAGTCAATTTCTAATGCTATTATGACGGCTATGGGCTCTATGTCCTCCGTCCTTACACACTCAATTTCCCA